>NC_142310.1:16489761-16799523 GCF_054855325.1 Carica papaya | reverse complement strand
TAATTAGTGTGCTTAAAACTTATGGGTAAAGATCTATTTATAACCTTCCTCGGGATAATTCTAGATTATTACAATCTTTTGAACAAATTAATAAAATAATATTTTAGATAAAATTCTATCTAATATTAGGATAATTACATAATAAAATATTTTTTCTATCGTATCCAAATACAAAATAATTAATTAAATATTCCTATAGATAAAATTTATATTAAAATAATAATAAAAATAAGATAAGTTTATTCTATGTGATTTTCATGTAAAATACATGGAGAAATTAACTTGGACATATGGAAATTAATTTAAAAACATGGAGAATTAAAACGTGGGGTCCAAAAGCCTTAAAAATTAAAATACTAAAATATTAATTAACTAAAAGTAGGTGAGGCCAATTTTGGACAACCCGGACGGGTTGGACAAGCTAGCCCGCATGGTTTGTGTAAGACTAGCTCGCAGGTTGGGCCGTGGGTTGCACACTGGGCCAGTTTCGGGCTCATCCACGTGGGGTGCACGAGTTCAGCTATTTGGGCCTGCACGCGCATAGTGGGCTCCATGCATGGGGCTAGTTGGCCACATGCATGGACATCGTTATGCACTTGTATGCGTAGTCTGTGTGGTTGTGCGTGCACTTGTGTGCAAATGGGGCATGCAAGTTGGGCTACATGTCGACATTCGTGCGGGCAGCTTCTTTCGTGCGTGAGCCTCCATGCCCACGTGTCGAGGAGTTTTCTTACCTTTGATTTTCCTACAGGGTATAAGGTTGCTTTGATTGGTTCATTACGAGACCTTGGAACATCGACGAAAATGGTGACCAAGTATCCTGTATGTGCAGTGTGACACAGACATACCCCACGAGTACCCATATCTAGATTACATTTGGGCTTTCTTTTTGGACCAGAATTTTCTGTCCGAGTCGTTCCTTAGTAGTGAGGCCCGTTACCTTTCGAATTTTTATCTCCTTTTAGTATCATTTCTTCCTAGGCCAGGATTTTTGTTTGTAGATTCGGTCTTGTTGTTTAATACTTGATCAGGGATAACGTAGCCTGGAGTACTATCACTTCACAATTATTTTCTTTCGCTTCCTCGAAGTTCATCAGTACTAGCCCACTTTTTGCTTTCTATTGTTTTAGATTTGTCCTCATCAGGTATTCCATCATCCTCCTCTTCTTTGAAAGGGTTCATCCTCGAATTTGTAGAGATTATAAACTTTTCATCTAAGGTCAAGAAGGACAAAGGATTTACTAGACAATCGGCAAGGTGCTTGGGTTGTTCTTGAATGAAAAAACAACTTTTGAACAACATTGAACAACCTTTAATATATCTTTCAATCTTAGTGGTTTTGTGCACCATTTCGTCCAAGTCAACATAGTTTGGGAGCTAAAGATATTAACGATATCGTTGTTTAGGCCCTCCAAGAACCAAGCCATGGTGGCTTCGAGCTGCTCATTAACTCGAGCCCTAATCATGGTTATCTCCATATCCTTGTAGTATTCTTCCATTAACTTAGAACCCTAGGTCAGATGTTGCAATTTCAGGTTCATATCCCTATTAAAATGAGCAGGTATAAATCGTTTCCTCATAATGGATCTCAATTCTCTCTATATGGTGATTGTTAGGTCCTCATCCCGCTCTCTAAGAAGGGCTACTCGGTCCCATCATATTGACACATAATCGGTAAACTCAAGAGTGGCCAACTTGAGCTTTTTCTCTTCACCATAGTTGCGGTAGCTGAAGATGCGATAGAACTTTCATTCCCACTCGAGGAAGGCTTCAGACTCATTCTTCTTTTGAAATGCTGGTATCTAGAACTTGAAGTCATAGAGGTCCCCATCCGCCTCTTCGCGACAACTTCCCTATGTGTCATCAACATCATCGCCACAAGACCCTTTATCTTCTCCCATTATTTGGCATCGGGCGTAACTACAGTGTTCGCCTTGCTCTTAGCGATCCATGTATGCAGCAATGTTTCATATTTAGACATTTAATTTGGTGAACATGTCCAGGATCCTCTCTTCCAAGGTGGCTGGTCGGCTGTTGGTACTTTGGTGAGACATTACAAAGTTCCTACAAAGATAAGAGTTAGTGAAAACAATATATTTTCCTCACCTTTACTCTTGTTTACCTCACAATCTCTCAATTGACTACTTTGTTTGTCAAGTTGAGCATCCAGAATCAAAATCTTTTAAATCGAGTCTGCACGTTAGTCCTTACAATATAATAAGGAACTCTAAAAGGATTTGATTTCCATGAAAGCTCAAAAACAAGAACACAGAAAAAAAAAGGAATGGTGTGCCCTTCGTGTATTAAGCAACTAGTATTGATTAGTCACTTAATTTTATAATGAAGCAAATGTAAAATAAAAGATAAAAACATAGATTATAAAGATTAACAAGACAAATTGATATGTAGGGATCCGATCAATCCCGATAGATATAATCGGAAGGTATACCTATGTATAATACCCCAATTTTTCGGTTACGCTCTATGACCGATCAAGTTTCTTTATGCAACATTAAGGCAAGATTATGTAAATGTAATTCAAAAGTTAAACGTGGATAATGTGCATAATGAAACCAAAAATTTTCGCTTGCACCCATTGGGTGAGGTACTTTGCCTTCGATTTCTTAAATGATTTCCAGTCACTAATCAGAAGGCTATTCTGCTTTTATTATGCAAAATACAAACAACGTGCCAATTGACTTATGGGGTGCAATTGAGATATTTTTGTATTTTCAATATATAATTTTTCTAATAATAGAACAAACACAAAATTACTTGAAACAAACGGATATAATAGATTCAAGTAATATGCAAACAAATTAACAATCAAAATAAATTTGAAAGTTAATTTAAGAACAAAAATGCTAAAAACAATAAAGATAGATTTGGGTTTTAGGAGTCTAAACTGTGATAGAAGATGACGCAAGAGGGTACAGAGATGATCAAATCAACTCTTATAACCCACTCAATGTTATGCGATACCAAAGCTTAACCACCTAAAAAACTTTTTTTCTAATTAAATTTACAATCCTAAAAGAAATGCAAAAACAAATATTAAAAAAAATAAAATAAGGAAAGAAAAAAACATCATGGACTTGTCGATAAGTTGATCCCCGTTTCTTAGCTCAATAAGATTTCTAAAGACTCATGCTCCTCGAAGAACTTGAAGATAAAAATTAGCAAAAAAAATTAATTGAAGAAAAACCTAAGCTTTCAAGAGTTTCTCTCAAATTGATTTTAATTAGTGTACTTACAACCTATAGGCAAAAGTCTATTTATAGCATTCCCTGTGGTAATTCTAAACGATTATAATCTCTTGAAGAAATTAATAAAATAATATTTTAGATAAAATTCTATCTAATTCTAGGATAATTATATAATAAAATATTTTTTCTATCTCATCTGAATACAATCTAATTAATTAAATATTCATATAGACAAAATTTACATTAAATTAATAATAAAAATAAGATAAGACTTTATCCCTAGTGATTCTATGTAAAACACATGGAGAAAATTAATTTGCGCATGTGGGAATTAATTTAAAAACATGAAGAATTAAAAGGTGGGGTCCAAAAGCCTTAAAAATTAAAATAATAAAATATTAATGAACTAAAAGTAGGTGAGGTTGGTTTTGGAGAACTCGGATGGGTTGGGCCAACTAGTCCGTATGGGTCGTGTAAGACGGGACCGCGGGTTGGGCTGCGAGTCGCACACTGGGCTAGTTCCGAGCCCGTCCCCGTAGGGCATGCTCGTGGCAGGCTCTCGTGTAGGGCCAGTGGCCCACGTGCATAGGCGCCATCGTGTGCTTGTGCACACGGTCCGTATGACTGTGCGTGCATTTATGCCCACATGGGGCGTGCGGGTTGGGCTGAATGCCCGACATTCATGCGGGTAGCTTCATTCGTGCATGGGCCATTGTGCCCACGTGTCGAGGAGTTTGCCTCCTATGGTTTTCCTGTAAGGTATAAGGTCACTTTGATTGGTTCTTTACGGGACATTGGAAGATCGATGGACATGGTGACCAAATATCCTGTATGTGCTGCGCGATACAAGCGTACCCCACGAGCACCCATATCCAAACTACATTTGAGCTTTCTTCTTGGACCAGGATTTTTAGGCCGTGTCGTTCCTTAGAATTAAATTTCTAGCATCTTCTGGTATCGTTTCTTCCTCGGCCAGGATACTTATTTGGTGGATTTGACCTTGCTATTTGATACTTGATAAGGGATATAGTAGCCTAAAGTACTGTCACTTTGCAATTGTTTCCTTTCACTTCCTGAAAGTTCATCAGTACTAACCCGCTTTTTGCCTTCCAGTATTTTAGATTTGTCCTAAACAGTTATCGCGTCACTTTTATCACTATGATTGAGACACAATTTGGCAAAATGATTAAATTTTTTTGTTCAGATTCTGGTGGAGAATTTTGTGCATCTGATCTTATCAAATTTTTTCAAGAAAAAGGAATCTTATCTCAACAATCATGTCCCGGTACATTAGGACAAAATAGAGTAGTATAATGAAAAAATTGTCATGTTTTGGAAATTATTAGAACTCTTTTACTATAATATTATGTTCTTCCAAAGTTTTGGGTAGAGGTAGTCCATACGACTGCCTACCTTATTAATAGACAAAGTACTCCAATTCTTAATAATCAATCGCTATATTCTTGTATTTATTAAAAATCACCAGACTACTTGTATCTTTAGGTTTTTTGTGTGTTTGTTTTATATTATTACCTCCAAATGAATGAACTAAGTTATCTATAAAGATTGCCAACTGTGTTTCTCTTGGTTATAGTGATAAACGAAAAGATTATATTTATTATGATTGCTACCACTAACGTATGTGCGTGTCTCATCATGTCATTTTTTAAAACATATATATTATTATGTATCATCTTCTAGTCCAACAGATTCGGGTTCTTCTACTTTCTTTTTATATGATTTTTCTAATTCTCAGACTAAGGATAATGAAGCAACATCTATAATGCCACTTAATGATTTTAGTTTTGAAAGTCCTTCCTACATAATTGTCATTGATGAACCAAAACTAAGTCTGCCACCTTTAAAAAGATCCACCCGTGTCAACTTTGGTAAGCTACTTATTCAGTATACCTTATTTACTAATTTCAATTCTATCAAGATTCCTTTTACTTTTAACTAGGTAACAGAATAAACATGTTGGAGAGAAACAATGGAAGAAGAACTTGAGGCATTGAAGGAGAATCATACTTGGGATTTAGTTCCTTGACCGCCTAATATGTTGTAATATGTAGTAAATGGATTTATACCATTAAGGTCAAACTTGATGGTTCTTTAGATAGATATAAAGCTCGCTTGATTGCATAAGGATATAACCAAGAATATGGGGTTGACTATGAAGAAACATTTACTCATCTGGCTAAGATGACGACTATCTATACCCTATTTGCTATAGCATCATGTAAGAAATGGATACTTCATTAATTAGATGTGCAAAATGCTTTTCTTCATGGAACTTTGAAAGAAAAAGTTTATATGGAGTAACCTCTTGGTTATTTTCATACAGATCCTAATATGGTTTGTTTACTCCATAAATCTCTTTATAGCCTTAAATAGCCTCCTAGAGCAAGGTTTAAAAATTTTCAATCGACTATTTATTCAGTTGGGTTTCAATAAAGCTATAATGGTCATTCACTCTTTATTCGATATTTTAATGCTGGTATGGTTGTGTTGGTTCTTTACGTAGATGATATGGTTATTACTGGTAGTGATCAACAACACATTGAAGAGTTCAAGAAATTTCTCAATGATTCCTTTCACCTGAAATGTCTTGGCAAGCTCACTTATTTTATTGGGTTAGAAGTTTCATATTCCTCCAATGGCATATTTTTTGCCCAATGAAAGTACATCGAAATTTACTCAAGCTGGTTAATCTTACTTATAATAAAATTTGTGCCACTCCAATGGAACAATATTTGAAACTAAAATGAGATTATGGTGCACTTATCTTAAGTCCCACTGTGTACCAACGTTTGGTAGGTATTCTAATTTATTTGACTATTGCACGCCCTGATATCTTGTTTGTTGTCCAAATTGTGAGCTAGTTTGTTTCTTAACCTAGACGACATCATCTTTCAGCTCTACATTGTATTCTTCGTTATTTAAAAGGTGCTTGTGATCGTGGATTATACTTTTTATCCAATACATCACTCACTCTCACTGTTTATGCATATATAGATTATGTTGGGTGTGTTGATACTCAGCGTTCTACTACAGGATGGTATGTTTTCTTGGGTGATTCTCATATCTCTTGGAAGTATAAGAAGCAAGACCTGGTCTCAAAATCTTCCATAGAGGCTGAGTATCAGTCAATGTCATCTATAAGTTCTAAAATTGTATGACTTCAATGGCTTCTCAAAGAGCTTGGTGTTAATCGTCCTCAACCGATCACACTCTTTGGAAACAACACTAGTGGAATTAGCATTGCCATTAATCTTGTGCATCATGAACAAACGAAACATATCAAAGTAGACTGCCATTATATCCATGAACTTGTTCATGAAAAATTCTTCATCTTGTTCACATCTCCTCTCATGATCAAATTGTTGATCTATTTACAAAAGCCATGCCTGATGCACGACATGCATATCTTTTGAGTAAATTGATGCTAGTTGACCAACACCATCAATTTAAGGGGGAATAAAAATAGGAATAAATTTTACAAATTTATAACTAATCACTTTCTAGATTTGTAGCCTGTCTCCTAATATTTAGAGATTTTAATTGTATATTTATAATTAAGTTTTTCTTTATTTGTTAGGTTACTGTAATTAGACAAGTTTATTTGTATATATATATAGCCCTGTACTCTTTGAAGAATATATAGAAAATCAATTACAGCTCTTTAAAGTTATATTAGAAATATTGACCAAATAGACTATCATTGTAATTGCTTATGCCCATAATTCATTTCGGAATTCCTTTGCTTTCATAAGCTTCTTGTTATTTCTACCATCATATGATTCTTCCATTGAGTCACACCATTTTGCTATAGTTATATAGTGTTGTCAACTCCATGCAAATGTCATTTTCTTCATAAAAAAAATTGAAATCATTAAATAAAAATTCACCACCCCTACTTGTGCAGAAAGCCTTTACATATATGTCATTTTGCTTCTTTTAACAGCACTCCAATGAACATAAGATGGATAATGCATAAACTAAGAGATTTTATTAACGGTGAAGGTAATGTTAGGACGAGCAAAAGTCAAATATTGCGGGCCACCTATAATTTTCCTAAATAGTGTTTCATCTTGAAAAACATTTCCATCTCGAGCATTAAGTTTATTTGAGAAGAGCACACGAGAAATATGACCATTACCGTTAAAATTATGACACACAATTATGGAAGTATCCAAAGGCATATATTGAGATTGAGCACCATTAAATTATTAATACCCATGATTTTAAGAAGGTGAGGAGGATTGATAACAATTTCAACCACAACCATGTCCTCCTCTCCCTTTTTCGCGTCTATGCTTTGACTAATTGAGAGAAAATTTAGAGAATTGAGCAAAAGGTGGAATTACAACTGTCTCTTTCTCGTGTTTTAAATGCCTTTCTTCTGTCAAAAACATGCCATAGAGATCATCAAAATCATAATCATCAGTATGAAAGTCGAGCAGTCTAGATAATAATTCATAGGTTGGTCTGAGACTAGTAACAACAAATTTGATTAATTTTTCATCTAAACCAGGATGTTGTGATACTACTAGTTTATCTGTAATCTTGTTCGCACGCACTACATAGGTCTCTATAAAGGAATTTTCTCACTTCAAGTTGTGCAATTATGCATGTAACTCCTGGATTTTTGCCTTTGATCTAGAGGCATAGGTGGATACAAATTTATTCCATGCTGCTCAGGCAGTTGTTGTACCAATTAATTGAGGTAGGACCTTTTCAGAAACTGAAGCGATGATCCAATTAAAGACAATCTAATCCTGTTATTTCCAAATTTGAAACATGGGATTTGGTGTACCATCTTTAAGCAATGGTGATGGAATCGGCCCGCTTGGATCAAGATGATATTTTAAACCGCAACTAGTTACCATAAGTAAAAACTGCATTTTCCATAGTAAAAAATTTGTAGTGGTAAGTTTAACTGTTAGTTGATATAAAATATTAGGTGGAATTTAAAAAATAGAAGGAAAGGCTAGCGCTGATATAGCTACAACAAGCATGGAAACATCACTTTTAACGGTGATGGCTTTGGGTGGAAGACATGGTGCAACAAGCATGGCTTTGGGTGGAAGACGTGGTGCAGCTAGGGTTTCTACTCTAGTACCATAAAAGATATGAAGGCTCAATGATATTCTATTACCTATGATGAATATTTATATAAGAGTATCATAGCAGAAATATAAAAATATAAAGTTAAAGTTTTCCTAAAACACAACAATTACCATAATAGAGTTTTCCTAAAATACAATAATTACCATAATATAAATTACATTCCTTATCATACCCAACTCATGCAGCTAAAATCGTGATTAAATAGTAAAAATACTTACTACCACCAAAAGATTTTGTATTCGTAGGCCCGCATAAATTTGCATGCACTAAATCAAGACAATACTTAGCTCTCAAGGATTTTCCCACAGGAAATGACTTTTTATTTTGTTTTCCATAAATACACCCTTCATATACTTTTATAGAATCAATTTTAGCCCATTGAAATTCAAATTCTCTTATCATAAATGTCATAACATCGACTCAATTTTCAGACTATTTACAATAAGAATATGATCTTCTATGGTAGAGATAGCCAAAGAAAACATTTTGTTTGATGTCATTTCAACATTAATTATAGTTTGTTGATGGACGTCGAATCTACCAAAAATAATTTCATATTCAAATAATAAATTAAATTTTAGTAATAGTGAATAGGATCGAATCCATAGGGATTTGAAATCTATTATTATTTAACAACCAGCAATAAAATAAAATTAAAAGATGACGACTTTTGTTTTGAGTTAAAATTAAATAATTAATTAATTAAAATAAATTAGCAGAATTTAAATTAGTAAATCGAATAAAATAAAAATCAATTAACATAAAATAATTCAGCAGATTAAATGAGGTAAGAATCAATTATGAATAAATTCCTGTCAAAGAAATAATATCGTTTCAATTTGTAGGATCGATCATTGATGCAAAAATAATTCTTACCAATTTTCAATAAATCGGTCCTAGTTATTAGAGATGCTCCAAATGACCAATCATTCCTTAATTTTAAATTAACCAAGAAATTCTCGTTGGTTAACCCTTGCTAATGAACAACCTTGAAGATGCTCCTATAGTTTAATTTACTAACATCATTGAAGACTAGAAAGACCTGATTCTAATCAACAAACTCAACTGCGTGGTTCATTTAGATTAAATTATATTTTTTTTAGTGTGAACACTAATTTACCAATAGTTATCAAAATAACCTGAACAATTACAGATTCATGAATCCTAATTGGCGATATACTATTATGCTAGATGCTCAACTGACCCGGTTGTAATACATAACAAATAATAATTTTTGTTTGCACAGAAAAATATATAAATATTGAAAACAAGAAGAACAAAGATAAAGTAATTCGATCTCACAGTCCTAAAATTAAAACTTCAATTAAATCTCTAACTGAAAATTAGAGTGTCTAGTCGCTCATATTGAGTTTAGAATAGCAACTGTATAAAGCTAGCAGAGGAAATTTATTGAAGAAATTGAGAAAATAAAAATTAGCTTACCTCCCTCTATCTAATCCACCCCTATGGAAAAAATTAACTCTTCTAAAGATAGGATATTCTTCCTTGATTTCGACTTTCTCTTTCTATTTTTTTTAAAAAACCCTTAACTTGGTATCCCGCTTCCTATTTAAAGATAATATTTTTAGTTTGAAAAAGTCCTGTTAAAAATTAATATATGTTGTTGCCGGTGCAAGGCTTGCCCAATGCTTAATCATGTACGAGCGAACTTTTTGGTGCAAAAATAAGCTCAACTAGGGGTTTTTCATGAAATTGACTTCTAGTTTTATATTTGGATTAGAATTCAACAAAATTCATTCCATTAGACAGTAATTGATCTAATTATGTTCTCAGATTAAGAAATAAAATTGACATTTATGCACACTAACAGTTGTTTTGATTCTTTGTCTCTAATAATACAAGAGGAATCATTAAATAGCATTGAATACCTACTTCCTATTAGTTGCCCAACACTCAACAAGTTATGAGACAGATTAGTAACATAAAATACACAATGGAAAAGCTTCACATTACTAGTGGAAGTAGTGACAACAACTGTACCTTTGTCTTCAGCTTGGAGTGGTTTATTATCTCTAAGTCTTACTTTTATTCTTTTGAGACACATTAAGCTCCTTAAATACTGATTTCAAACTTGTCGTATGACTTGAACGGCCGCTATTCAGATACCAGACTTCATTTGCAGTTGAATTAGCACATTTAGCTTCATAGGTCATGAACAACACCTCTTCTTCTTTGTCTTCTATAACATAACTTGTTTATTTTTTTTGTTTCCAACATTCAGTCTTCATATGTCTAAAGTTCTTACAATAGTGGCATTGAATACTACTTTTATTATAGCCTTTTTTATTTAAAGATTGCCAATGATTAGTTTATCTATTTCTACCATTGTTTCTTCTTCTACCACGATCTCGACCAGGATATACTCCTATATTGCTTTTTTCGACATATTATCATGTAAAGTCATGTCACTTTTTACTTGAAATGCCTTCTTCTCAATTTTTTAAATGATATGTTCAATCTTATTTCACTTGCATGTAAAGAACCAATTAGTTTATTAAAACAAAAAACAAAAAAATCATTTGATTCTTCAATGACAATAGCTACATGATCAAATTTAGGAGTCAAACTCCTCAAAACTTTTTTAACAACAATTTGATCATGAAGTTTCTCCCTATAGGATCTTGGTTGGCTCAAATTTTCTATTACTCTTGACATCAAATCTTGTATAGTCTTTATTATTGTTCATAAACAAAGTTTCAAATTACAGCATAGAGATTGAAGTTTAACCGTACCTTTATTAAGCCTTGAAATTCCTTTTTTAGTGTCTCCCATTCATTTGATTTACTTGCAGTTGATATCCTTGAAAACGTTGTATCATGAACAGCTTGCTACATGAAGAACAATGCCTTTGAGTCCTTCTTCCTATTTTCTTTCAACTGACTTTTCTCATCTAGGGGAGCATACCAATTTTCCACAAAGAAAGGTCTTGAAACTTGAACAAAGTCATCATCTTAATGCTTCAGAACTCATAAGTGTCCCCTTTGAAGATGGGAATGAGGGGTTGTGTAACATTCATACTACTTTCATTTGCTACCATAGAAGTGTTCTCACATAAGTTTTATCAAACACCTAGTGAGTAGTGAACCTAGTAAGTTGTAACACCCAATTTTTTTTGTTATTATTATTGGAATTATTATAATTTATTTTTATTTTAATTTTTTCTTTTATTTATTTATTTAAGTAATAATATAAATGTTCTAATTTAGTTTAATTTAATTTAATGGGAAATAAAAATAATAATAATAATAAAAATGGGTAAAATTATTTTTGGAGTTTAATTGAAAATAATTTTGGAAAAAATGGGTAAAAATTCTGATTCTAGGGATGTTTTTGAAAGAAAATCAGAAACTGAGGGTCAAAATACAATTTAAAAAAATTGTGCCACGTCAGCAGCCATGTCAGCAGCCCGATCAGCAGCTCCGGCCAACCAGGACACGTCGCGTGGCAAAGACGCTGACACGGGAAAGCCACGCGGAACGGGCCACGTGGGAGATCAGTGTGTGCGCGATCGAATGGCTGAGATCCGTTCCCCCGCGCACGGACGACCCAGATTGCACGCGTGCGGACAGTCCAGATTGAATCACACACGGACGACCCAGATCACATCACGATGGATGACCCAGATTCATTTTCAATTTAATCGCGATCGGACAGTCCAGATTAAATCGTGATAGACGGCTCAGGTTAAAAGGGGAGGGTTATAAATAATCTCATCCACACCCAACCCCAAACCCAAGCCTCTAGAGCTCTCGCCGGAGAAGACAGCCCCGCCACTGGAGGAACCGACCGCCGCCACCCGCCGCTGCACTGGAGCACTTTTAGGTCGCCAAACGAGGTAAAATTTCTCTTCTTGACTCGATTTTCGATACTGAACCCACCTGTGGCCAAATCGGAGCCAAACCGCCAGCCAATTGGCCGAAAAACACCGTTGAAACACAGTGGCGCCGCCGCGGGTTTTCTCGATTTTTACCTCCGATGAGGCCCTTCCCGATTCCCGTTCAATATAATTTTTACACCATTGTGACCACCGTCCTTTCCTCTACAGGTTGACCAGAGCAAAACACCAAACCGCGACTCGCGCCGGAGAAACTGCCGCACCCGAGAGCTTCACCGCCGGTAAGTCTCAGTTTTCTAGATTTTTTTGGCCCACTGAGGGTCCTAGGGGTGTTTTATCATAGGAACCAATGCAAGTTTGGCTGAATTCGGTCAAAAACGACCAGAAACGGCCAACCCGAGGTGGATCGCCGCCGTGGGCGGCAGCGCCGTCGCCGGAGCACGGCATAGCTGCCGTGTCGGAATTCCAAAATTGGCTGAATAGGCTCTGGGTCTGATTTGTGGTTTTTGGGGACATGTGCAGGTACCGGAAGTGTGTTTCAGTTTCCGGAGAAAAATTCAAGGAATCTAGGGAATGCCTGTAGGCGCAGTGAGAATCCGATTTTAGACTCCGAAACAAGTAAGGATCCTCACCCTATTTCCTATCACGGCATTAAAGCTTAATAAATGATAAAACGGTATTTTATGAATTAATAGATATGTATAATTAATTAAGATTGCTTATAGGGCCCGAACCTGATATATTTGTCGGTCTGTTCCTGTTTGATGTATTTTACAGTCTAAATGCAGTATAATATTTGATTGTTTATTCTATGGTTTCTTATGCATGAATCACTGTTTAATCTATTATGGATTGAATTATTGTGAACCCGATGTTGTGTTGCCTTATTTGGTATGCGTTACTGGTTTACGTATTCATGTTGATTAGGTAATTGAGACTAAGAAGAATAAAAAAGATATGTGAATTTATAAATGGATAAGTCGACAGCCTCACTAGATATTCTGGGAGATGGTGGACGGACTGGGTTCATAAGGAACCCTACTGGGAACGGGGTCTCTCATATCAGACGGGGTATGGGGACTTTAAATATTTTGGCGCTCATACCAGATGGAGTATGGGGACGGCCCGCTTCACCCTCATACTGGACGGGGTATTGAGGTTTATAGTTTTGATGCTCATATCGGACGGGGTATGGGGACAGTCCTAGAATTAAGGTGAATGGTTCACGTGTAGCGGGGACCTTTATGGATCCCCATGGATACTAGTAGGCTGATAAAAGAGGAAATTTGTTGCCTGATGATTGAAATACAAGAGTATGAGATGTGTTATGTTACAGAGTGTGCATGATCTTATGATGTTTTAATGTTATTGTTTTCATAAGTTATTTTCATGAATTTCACTGAGATAAGTGGACAGTAAAAGGTTTTATCATTGATAAATGAATTTGTTATAAATTATGCTCCATTGATCGTTTTTGTTTTTTATCAACCTTTACTTCTGTGACAGTGAGATAGTGTAACATCTTTACTGGGGTAGTGTAACTCATTCCTTACTTAACCATTTCAGATCAGGAGAACTTGGTTCCCGAGCCCGTTCTGCAGGAAGACGGCGAGTAGATGCCTAAAGAATTTATAGTTTTTCTTATAATATTCATTTCTAGTATTTACTTTAGTCAGCTTATTCTTTCATATGTTTAATACATTTTGGTTATTGTGTAAGGGATGTTAAACATAATATTTTATTTCACTTCCGCACTTAAAATTTTCTATATATACGTTTCCTTTTAATTTCCGAGGCCGTTACATAAGCTCTAGTATTAGTTTTGTTAGAAAATAAGAACAAACTAGCAAAACAGTTTAAATCAGATAAGAGTTCTTGTAGAATAATGAAATAGACTTTCTGGATACTTATCAACAAAGAAAATGCCTATTTATAGGGTTATAAAGAAATTGCATGTGTTTAAAATCAGTTCACAAATGTCACCACTATGCCACTACCCTACTAAGAGATACATGTCTAACCAATAAGAAAAAACTAATTACAAGTGACACAACTAGATTGACCAAGTAAAATATTCTTGACTGTAATTTAGAATTGTTCTTTAATAGGGGAAAATACGAATACTATATATCCTCATAAACCTGTATAGTTTGACCATCCCCAATTGTTCGCTGAAGATCAATAAGAAGTCCCTATTTATCAGTGTACTATTCTTAATATAATTGGGTTTTAATCCTTAGAATCATTCAATAACATAACATGATGATAATACTTCACTCTCAATAGCCTTATAAGAAGAAAAGTGTGACTAGAAAGTAATCTCTAAGCTTGTTTTGCAAGTATGACCTTGTTAAAGTAATGAAAATCACTAAACCCTAAACCTCCTTCCATTTTTGGGGAGCTGAGGGAACTCCAATATAGCTAATGAATTCTTATTTCATCCATTTGTCAGCCCCAATAATACCCTATAATAATTTTCTCCAACTATACAAAAACATATTTAGGTATTGAACAGATGTTCATTATATAGATGGGCATAAATTGAGCAAAAGATTTTACGAGAACCTCATTTCTTGTGTAAATAATTTTTTAGAAGTGTCATTTTGATGCCTTCTAGAGATATTATGAATAAAAAACTAGAAAGTGGATTAAGGAGATCTATTCGTTATAGTTGGGAGACCGAGATATTTGCCTTGGCCCTCCATTAACCAAACCCTTAATAAGCTACACAATTGACCCTAAAACTATGCTTTCGTTCCTTCTGAGAAGTCAATTGAGGACTTTTACAAATTTATGGATTGGTCAAGACATGTCACCATATCTCTTTAGGATTTCTTGAATTTCAAGAATCTCTATAACTATTGCCCTCCCGAAGATCAAGTTATCATTATAGAGCCAACAAATTTAATTCCATGGATCTTTCCTACTTCTCATGTCTATCTGAGCAAGGAAGAAAACTTCCACACACAATATAAATAAATAAAGAGGACAGATTGATGAAGACTTCTCTTTGGTGTAATCACTTCCCATGGAGACCTATTCACAAATATATAATATGTAACCAAAGTAACACATGACATAATTAACACAACCACACATGTGTGAAAGTTAAATTTTATCAACATTCCTTCCAAGAACATGTGAGAAACTCTATAATAGGTTTTAGTTATATCAAGCTTAAGAGCAAAATAACATTGCCTATAACTTCTATTATGCCCGAGTAGTGGAATAACCCAAACACAATTAAGGCATTATCAATAATAAGCCTACTAAGTATAAAGATTGATTGTGTAGGATGCACAATACTATCCAGGAAATTATAACCATGTTTACAATGACATGTAGTTATTGCATAGACCTATGATAATATACGTATCTTTTTATATCCTTTTCATCTGCCATCCACACTTGCACTGGAGCTTATAAGGATTCCCTGTTGAAAACCTATGTTGTTCTTCGAAGAATCACTCTCTTAGATCCTTGAAAATCTACGTGCGTATTTCTACATTTTCCTACATCTTTGTGAATTTCTCTTTAAGAGTTATTACAATTGTCATCATGGCAAGCATTACCTTATATGTTGAGGAAAGTATAATATTTGACATCGACACTCATCTCAACTTCTTGAAAATAATTCCAAGTAAGAGCATTTGTTCCTCACACCATCTAGCAAAATCGCATGCGGGGGCATGTTCTTAAATATGAGACTTTTGGTTATGACAAGTGAATGAGAGCTCCTCCCTGCGAGTCATTCCAATAATATGAGTATTTTTTATTTTAAGAGCAATATCTCTGGATCGATTGAAGGAATAATGGAATATTTTATTTTATTCATCATTGAATTTTTTAGTAACTTTTGTAGAAAAATCTAGAGCTACATAGATAATTTATGTTTCATTGAAGCTTCTATAATGGGTATGGAGATTTTTCGATACTTTTGAGGACTTATTATTATAGATCCAAGTTAAGATGCTTGACACATGAAAAATATTCTTCTTGTTTGCAAGAAACTTTTACGGAATACTATCGAATATTTAAAAAAAAAAAATTGTTAGAGCAAGTCATCCATAGTCAATGAATATTCCTTACCATTCTCATAATCTTCCTAAAATAATATTGTGAACTATAATTAATGAAGGTACAAAATTGGACATTACTGATTCTAAGTTACGAGCTCTCTCTAACTATTCCTTTATGTTATAGGTGAATCAAGGCACTTCAGGATCATGGTTGATAAGGATGTACTGGTTAGTCGTAGAAATTGAGCACCATGAACATGAGACAAATTATAGTGCAAGACATTTGGCAAACTCCTAAGACAATCTTGGAGGTAACAATTTCAATAATGAATCATATCTTTAATTCACTCTTCAAGTAGATAAATTAGTATAAGTAAAGAAAAAGGTAGGTGATACGTTGTGTTTAAGCCTTTGCTACAATTTTTGGTGGCATTAAATCTACCCTACTCCTTGAACATTGGTCATGATATTTGTTTCGATCTTGACAACAGTGATATACATATTTTGGTGTGATACATTTATTAAAACTCAACAAGAACAAAAATCTTATGTGCAGCAGAGGGATAAAAAATTTAGCATGTTTGAACAAAGTTCTTCTTGACATGATGAAGAGATACAATTCTTCAACTTCTTGAACAACAATTTTCTTTAACAATTTTGAACAAAAAAATTTAATATAACACATTAATCCTTCCTAAAAATCAATCTTTTTACATGATCATCATTTTGAATAATGGAATGAGCATGAGATGGATTTAGGGAATAATCGCATCTGTTGCCGATTTGTGTGACTGATATTTTTCTCCAAACAAAAGTGCCCTTAGAATGGCCTCACATATGCCACTGTAATGGACAATCAAATGTCCTCCATCCGGAACTTCATGATACTGAATCCATGGTAGCTTTTTAGAAATATATCTTTGAAGTTGACATGGCACAACTTTATCTTCATAACCTTGCCAGATTTGAACACAGCTTTCATGTCCAGGGAATGGATCGTCAAGAACTACAGGATCAAACTCCCAGTCACCAAAACATACCATAAAGTCATCTCGAAGCGTATCGAAAACATCTTGCTGTTGTAATTTTTCCTGTAGGTAAAAATATTATAAGGTGAAACATCAAAGATAATTGCACATGAAACTTGCACTTTTGTGCTTCAGATTTAATGGTAAGAGTTGAAGAAAACATGCTATGTAATGCAGAACAAGAAGATTTTACTTTGGAATAAATTTTCCATGAAAGAAATATTTTGTAATTACAATTATTATCTGTATTTTTTAATTATCTAGGTTATTCAGGTTTATTTAGGTATTGAAGTATTTTAATATTCTTTTCATTAAATTTTAAATATTACAGGAATTAGAATCTTTTAGATTTTGACGTTTATAATTTTTCTTATTCATTGTAACTAATGCCTACACAAAACCTAGCTACCAACCAAAAAGAAGAAGATGACGATGAATTAAGAATTACTTTGTTGGGATTTTATTTCCAATTATCTCTTCTTGTGTTTTGTCGTTCTAGTTGTTGTTCTCTCTGATACATCCCCTTCATTCTACTTCCTCCTATATTTCTTCACCTTTACGCCTAATTTCATCTAACTTATCTTTCTTCTTAAACTTTGTAGGATCATTCTAGTTCTACCATTTCGTGTCCTACATTACTATGTCAATAATATCTGATTTTTCAATGCGTTTCAACAAAAGCCAAAGAAAAAAAGCTATCTTATAGTTACCCGGGTGAGCATCGGGAATCCTTTGGTCTTCTCAAGTACTTCTATGTCTCTGTTATTGAAGAATACCGGGTTTTTTTCAATGCCTGAAGTTAATGGGAACAGTTTTTGAGTAACCCACCAGTGTAGCAGTCCAGGTGCATATTTTAAAATCCAATATGACCACTTTATAAGTCTTCTCCTGTAATCCTTTTTTATCAGACTATCAGGAAGAGAAGGCCACCTATAATTGATGACCGGGACGACTAGAGCTGCACCTGCTAGCCTGCAAAAATAGATTTCAGGTAAGTCAGAAGATTCTGTGACATTGTTGAAGCACAGAAGACTCATATGCAAGTTAGATTTTGAAGTAATTGCCTGTGTGGAATATATTTGAGACAACTCCATGTGGGATATGATCCCATGGAGACTCCAATCACATAAAACTTGGGTCCTATCTCTAACTGATCAGCAAGTTCTTGAATGTCTAGAGCTTCGCTCTTCAACGTGCGCTTTGGGTTTGGATCACTGTCTCCATAGCCTGCTCGATCAAACTGCAGAAAGTATATCCCCCAATCTTCCATAAATTCCTGAAAACTAAAGTATGGTTAGATTTATTCTTTTTCCATGGAAATTTGCATAATAGACTTATTTCAGTCGATCCTAAATTCATGAGTGATTTAATCTATGGATTAAAGAAAAGAAAAGAAGAACAAAGATAGAGTTCAAGAGTATAAAAGAGGCGACACCTCTTAATATATGTGCAAGTAAATGACTGGAACTTCTGGCCAGACCTTCTTGCACTGCAATTATTTTGAAAGCATCTGTATTAGGGTTGATCCTACGCACATTTCCCAAATTATGTACGATAAAACCCAGAATCTAATTAACAACCTAAACTCATATTCCAAAACATTTGGTTGGGCTTCTGTTTTTGGTTCAAATATCCCTTATTCTCCTTACATAATTTCTCCTCAAATTCTGAATTCACATGGGAAAATTTCTATATCCTATTTTATCATATTGAAATCCAAACGTGAGAGAACTCTTGGGTCTGTTTGGGAAGATGGAAATGTAGAGAAGGGTAACGACACAATATTAATTTGGGGAAAATGAATCAAACAGAAACAGCTTAACCAGAAACATTAGAAATTAATCTGCTCTTCTTTTCCCTCCTTTTCTCGGTTCCTCAACAGATCCCAAAACATTTTAAAAAGAGGAGAAAGTACCTGGGGAACATGGAAATTCATTTCCTTGGAGCTTCCAAATCCATGAACTACAATGATGTTGCACTTGGATTGGTTCTTGGGTACACCCCTCTCTTTGTAAGCCAGATATCTTCCATCTCGGAGCTTGATTCTCAGGGAACTCATAGAAAGATCTTCCTCTCCTAGCCTAAAAGAAAGAAAGAAAACATTCGGAGAAAACCCATCATTGAAGAACTAGAAAATTGAATATATGTAGATGGGTTACCTGAATACAAGTTTACAAGCAGAAGCAGGCGATTTCTTCTTCTTCTTTCTTCCTTTGGTTTTGAGTTGCAGGTGACAGCCGCAGCAAGTTTGACTCCAAATATTAAAATTCAAAACATGGAGACTGAGCTGGAGATGGAGATATTCCGTCGGGATGCCGGTGGTGGGCAGATTTAAGTTTCGTATGTCAATTATTATGCGAATCCGCTATTCAAATTTCCCTGTGTATATTATAATTTACCTTCTGAAATTTTCATCATCAACTTTATAAAATTACTTGCAATCTTGAAATCATGATATGTAGTTCACCACTCCCCATTTCTGGGTATCTTAGGTTCCAAACTCAATTTAGTATACAAGTGCAGTAATATTTAATACAAATAAATTAATTTTGAAAATTTAACACTTATTATAATTTAATTTTAATTAATTAGTAATAATAAGAAATTATATAATATTTTATTAATTTATTAACTTAATTAATTAAGCAAATTTATTCTTTTAAACTGAGTATGCTATATTATGAGTCTTTTCTAAGTTTATTTGCCACAAATTTCTTAATTGATTCTTTGTCTCCACTCTTTTTTTTTTAATAAAAAAAAAAAAAAAAATGCCCAATAACAATGATGTGAAAACCAAGTAACAGTTTGTAATTGTTTTATCCTCCTATACTAAATTAATTAACCAAGTAATTACTTCACCCACATGCATAATTGAATATTTTTCATATATATTTTTTCATGATTAATTAGATTTTAAAATGTAATATAAACAAAACATCATTTTATAAAAATTTATTTATAATTATATTAAAAATAATTTAAATGTTATTTATATAGACAAAAATTTATAAAAATAAAAGAATTTCTAATTTAAATATAAAAGAATTGTCCTATATATTTTTTTTAAAAGATCTGCATGATCAATGAAGTATAGGAAATAAACAGATAATCAAGATTTTATATAATATACCATTTCAAAATTTGTAATTAGTTACAAATTTAAATAGACTACTATTATATGTATTTGTAGTCAAATAAAAATTAAATTTTATTTTTATATTTAAAAAATTTAAATAAATAATTATTATAAAAATAATTAAAATACTAAATTGATCCATGTACTCTCTTAAAATATTTAAATTAGTCACTATATTATTTTTTTATAATTTTGATCTCTATATTTTTTAAAAAAATATATGATCTAATATCTAACCGTTAATGTAAATTAACATTACTAATAGAAATGTTATATGAACCGAAAACTTGACATGTATCACCATTTCTCCATCTCATTGTATAACACCCTGAACCTTTACGCTAAATCGAGATGTCAAACTCTTTTATTTTTGGGTCTCATGACCATTTGAATTTCGTCAGTATCTTGCTTTAAATTTTATTTTCACTTTAATTTATTTTTTATTAAAGATTTCAAGAATTTACTCTTATTTTATTTAAGTTAATTAAGCCTCATTTCAGGAAAAACTAAGAAAAAGAAGAAGGAAAAGAAGAAAAACAAAACAAAACAAAAAAAGAAAAACAACAAGCCCGCATATTAGTTGCTTGTGTGGGCGGGTGGGCAGCTCGCTTTTTGCTAGTCGCAGGCCACCTTGCCGATGTGACTAACTATCCCGTCGAGCAGCTCACCTTATTGTGTGGGTCGCACAGCCACCCAGTTTGCTCCACTTAGTCTTTATGATTTTCGTCAAGTGGCGCGAATCCGGCCTTTCTTGCCTCTTTATAAAGCCTTCCTCCTCTCTTCATTTTCTCACCACTTTTCTTCTTCAATTCTAGCAAATTTAGAGAAAGAAAAAGAGGAGATTTTAGAGAAAGAAAGAAGTGGAAGGAAGTAGGAAGCTCACAAGACCCTTTTATTCTTCACTCGAGATGGATCGAGATACGTTATGGTTACGATAAGGGATTCTTTACTATTTTTATTTATATTTCTAAGTGCCATTTTTAGTTAACTAATTTGGTAAAATTGAAGATTTATTGAAATAGAATTCTATGCTTGTTTTGGTGATTAATTTTTGAATATGTGAGACTTTATCCATAATGAATGTATTATAATGATGATTTGGGATATATGTGGGATTGACCCTTTGTCTTACCTTGGTAATAGCAAAGAGTGTTGTTCTAAGGAGCTCTAACTTTAAAGAATATCCCGATGGTCAAATCCGGGTATAATGAACATTTAGCCGAATATGTTGTTGAACCTCCAACTAATTCTTGATGTGAAATAGCTGTGGATAAGGGATGGATTTAAAAATATGACAGTCATAAATGGATGAAAATCCATTTGGTTGTTATCTCTGAGGAGTTTCTATTTCTCCCTCTTTTGAAAAAATATTGGTAAACCACTTCTTGTGAATGATCGGCTTCCCTCTGACGAGAATGGATTTGCATAATGATATGTAAGGTCACAGTGGCGAAGTATGGCCATGGTCATAAATTATACCAAATATGGTTATAGAGCTAACTAAATATTGTTATGGAACTATCCCAATATGGTTATGGAATTGACCCAATATCGTTATAAAACTGTCTCAAATTGAGAAATGAATTGGCATGATTTGGTCATTCATAGTGGTAGATAGGAATCTCCTTTGCCCTCATTAGATATATGTTAGAATCACTTCGTGCGAAGGTCAGTAAAAGACTTGGTAAAATACGAAGGTGATTGAGGCTAATTGTATGATGGTGCTTTTACTCTAAATCTTATTTTGAATTGCTTCTGTTGAATTTTATGTTCATGATTTGTTCTATGCTATTTCTGTCTTTACTATATTGATATGATTGCCTATTTTCGTAGGTCAAATAACGATTTTTTCTAAGTATTTAAAATATGCTCGTCCATGGAAGCTTATGTGATAAGTCATTCATTTGTGAATTTTAATGGTTTTTCTTCAAGGTTACTCACTCTTTAAACCTTAGTAGTATAATTTAAATATTGTTTCTCTTATTGAGTTTATATGTAACTCACCCCTAATATGTGCCCCTTAGATGATGAAAGTGATGGCACATTTTCTATGATGCCCCTTGAATCCTATTTAGATCCCTTATTGGATTCTTAGGATGATTACGAGTGCCTTATTTGTTCGCACTCTGATGACACTTTTTGTAGCTATTTAAATGACTACTATTTTTTTATATTCATATTCTGGTAGCCAATCTTTGGCCTCAGGTGTAAAGTAAAACTTTGATTTTGTGTAAAGGATTCCTATTTTTTGCTTCATTATTAATTTAATTATTAGCATCCTTTAAAAAATTCTTAGAATTAGAAATGACCTTTTCTATCTAGTCATCAAGTTTGTTGTCCCTCTTTTATGGGACTAATGACTCGAGGGAGACCATCTGTAGAATGTGCTGAGGCCTAGGACGCTTCAACTCGGTAAGTTCACAAAATTATTCCGAGCTATCCAAGGTTTGACTTATGTTGTTAGTCGTAATCAAAATCACCCACCCCCTACTAATGATTTTCATTATGTAGACAGAATTATTTATCAAAATATTTTTGAGTTTAGGAGATTGAAACCCCCTTCTTTTAATGATGGACCCGATCCCCTAGCCGCAGAAGCTTGGATTCTATAAATCAAATTTTTTTTTTTATGTTTTAGACCTAATTGAGGAACAAAAGGTCCTCTTAGCTATTTTCGTGTTTACTGGAGAAGTCGAGCATTGGTGACGACTTAAGAAAAATGTTTTGCACACTCCTACCACTTGAGATATTTTTACAGATGCCTTTCTAGAGAACTTCTTTCTGGTTTATGTTCGGGAGAAGAAAGAAGAGGAATTTCAAGACCTATGCTAAATAGGTATGATCGTTAGCCAGTATGCCATTAGGTTTGTTCAATTGTCCTAGTTAGCTCCCATAATGGTTGCCACTAAGAGCTGGAAGGCTCAAAAGTTCTTGGAAAGGTTTTAGAGTGAATATTTTTGGCCGCATTGTTCTTATGAAGCCCAGTACCTATGCCAAAGTCCTTGAGCATGCCCTTTTGGCCGAATGACTCATCTTGGCCTGACATCAATGCATCACTCATATATGTTCTCAGCAACAGCCCAAAAGAAAAATAATTGACCTTGGCCCCCACCATGCTAATAAAAAACCCCGTATAGCACCAAATCATGCCTTACCCCCACCTCTTATAAACCTCTTTTAATTTGGTTAGCCCTGTCGACATTGTGGACGAGATCATGGTGACCAGCCCTACTGTCATCTGAACAATTCCTGTTATAAGTGTGGAAGCACATAACATTTCGTGAAGGATTGTCCGCAGAGACCCCAGGACATTGTGAAGCCAATCGCGCAAGGGATAGTCTTCCATATTGATGAGTCCAACGCCATTATTACACCAGTTGTAATTTAGGGTATGCTTTGTATTTATAACTCTATCGCTTGTGTATTGATTGATACTAATGTTACTCATTCATTTGTATCTTGTAAATTTGCTAGAAACTTAGCAATTAAACCAGAACCGTTAGGATAAATCTTGGTAGTAGAAACACCCTCTAGAGGACTTTTGGAAGCACGCGTTGTTTATAGAAATTATAGGGTAAATGCTTTGGGTAAAGAATTAGTCATAGATCTAGTACTTCTGGACTTTTCCAAATTTGACATCATTCTAGGAATAAATTGGTTAGAAAACTACCGAGCTATTATAGATTGTGATGATAAAATTGTAATCATGTGCTCACTAAAAAAGAAACCATCTTAAAATTTTAATGGAAAATTCTTGTTTTGAATTAATAATTCTTTGAATGTATAAAATATGTGACTATATATAAATGGGACTATTTTAAACTCTATCTTCCTTTTTTCTAACTTATGTGATGCATAAGAAAATGGATCTGGAGCCATCAGTTAAGACAATCTCTGTTGTCTTTAACTTCCCGGATATTTTTCCCATGAAATTATCGAGTTTATATCCCCAGTGATAAATTAAATTCTCCATCGACTTAGTCTCTAGAGCATAACCTATCTCAAAACCCACATATCAGATGGGGCGAGCAGAACTCGCAGATTTAGGACAACAAATTGTTGCTTTAAGGAAGAAGTTTATCAGAACAAGTGATTCCTCTTGGAGAGCTCCTGTGTTGTTCACAAAGAAGAATGACGGGACCCTCCGACTTTGTATCGATTATCAGGAGCTAAAAGTCACCATCAAGAGTAAGTACCATTTGTCCCATATTGACGACCTATTTGACCAATTACAAGGAGCATCTGTCTTCTCCAAAATTGATCTTAGGTCGGACAACCACTAATTGAAGGTTAAGGTCGAGGATATTTTGAAAACAATATTCCTCTATAGGTACAACCAATTCGAGTTTAAAGTCATGTCTTTTAGATAGACCAATGCCTCTGTCGCTTTCATGGATATCATGAACTGTGTTTTTAAATCTATAGTGGATCAATACGTCATGATCTTCATTGATGGTATCCTAGTATACTCCAAGAATCCTCAGGAGCATGTTGTTCACCTTACTCAAGTATTGAAGATCATTCGTCAATACCAACTTTATGTCAAACTAAGTAATTGTTCTTTTTGGTTAGATCGAGTTTCTTTCCTCGATCACGTGGTATTTGGTAAAAGAATTTCTATGGATCATTCCAAGGTTGAGGCTGTTATTAATTGGAGCTAACTGACAAGCATCACAAAAGTTCGCAGCTTTTTAAGATTGGCAGGATATTACCAGTGTTTCATTAAAGATTTTTTCCGTATTGCCACTCCCTTAACCAAACTCACTAAGAAAGGATTCTCTTTCAATTAGGATGAAAAGTGTGAAGAAAGTTTTGTCAAACTCAAGAGTTGACTCACCATTACCCTGGTCAACAACTCACCATTACTCTGGTGTTGATCCTCCCTAACGATACTGAATGATTTTAAGTTTTCTACGATACATCTCATATTAGTCTAGGATGTGTGCCCATGCAATATTATCGGGTAGTGGCATATGATTCTAGGCAACTGAAGCCACATGAGCATAACTACCCTACATACGATCGTGAACTTGCCACTATTGTTTTTGCTTTAAAGATGTAGCGTCACTATCTGTATGGTCAAAATTTTAAAAATTTTAAAATCTACACTGATTATAAAAGTTTAAAACATATGTTTTCTCATAAGGAGTTGAACATAAGACAAAGACATTGAATGAACTTTTTGAAGGACTATAACTATAAAATCCTTAACATTTCTATAAGGGAAATGTAGTCATTGATGTCCTTAGTAGAAAGGAACAACCATAATGGGCTAGATGGTAGCTTCTAACTGGAGGATACTCGAGACAATTCAAGATCTCTGTTTAAATCATTACAGAAATGGTACATACCTTGCCCAGATCCGGATCCAGCCCATACTCTTCATGAGAATTCGAGAAGCCCAAGCAACATATCAAGAGATTTTGAAACACATCTATAAATTTACCTCCACTTAAGATCACGAATTCAAAATGATGGATGATGGGTTTTACATATTATGAGATCGGATATGGGTATTAAATAAGCCCTGTCTCAGGCTACATGTTCTGAAGGAGGCTCATGCATCCAAGTTATTCATTTACTCGGGTAGTACCAAGATATATTAGGACTTAATGTGCCATTATTGGCGGCCTGAAATAAAAAATGATATTGTTGATTGTGTCTCTCGGTGTCTCACTTGCCAAAGGATCAAGGTTGAGCATCAGAAACCTAGTGGTCTTTTGCAAGGTCTCCCCATCCCCGAATGGAAGTGGAAACACGTGACTATGGACTTCATCATAGGTTTGCCAAGGACCAGTGCGAATCAAGATGTCATTTGGGATATTGAGGACAGACTAACTAAGTCTGTCAATTTCTTTGCTATTAAGACCACTGACATAATCATGAAATTAGCTCAGCTGTATGTTGAGGAGATCGTCTAACTCCATGGTGTTCTTATTTCTATGGTATCAGACCGAGATCCTCGTTTCACTTCTCACTTTTGGAATAGTTTTCAAAAGGCTCTTAATACCAGCATGTAATTTAATACTACTTATCACCCACAAACTGATAGGCAGTCAAAACGAACCATTCAAACACTAAAGGACATATTGTACACATGTGTTCTAGACTTTGGTGGCAGTTAGGATCAACATATTCTCTTTTGTGAATTTGTTTATAACAACAGCTATCACTTCAGTATCAGTTTGACTCTATTAATGCTATCTATTATATTCCTTACCGATCTCCAACCTGCTAGAATGAAGTTGGGAAAAAATATATCCCTGTGTCGGATTATGTCCAGAAAACCATCGAGAAGGTCGATGTCATACGAAAACACTTTGTCACTGTTTAGAGTCATCAAAAAAGCTATGCAGACAACCGAAGAAGGTTTTTGGATTTTGCTGTTGGTGACTCTGTTTTTCTTAAGATCTTCCTATATAAAGGAATAATGCAGTTTGGAAAGAGAGAAAAATTGAGTTCTCACTACGTTGGACCTTTTGAAATCATGGGAGGTGTGGCCCCGTGGCATACCGCTTTGCGTTTACCCCAGAATATGCAACTTTACGCGATGTTTTTCATGTCGTCATGGTTAAAAAACTATCACCATGATCTTTCTCACATAATTCCACGCCTGATGGTTCTTATCCATGCGGACATAGTTTTTTAGGAGTATCTTACGAAGATTATCAATCGAACGAAAAAGGATCTATGCAACAAGAGGATTCTCATGGTCAAGGTACTATAATAACATCACACTTCGGAGGAGGCGATGTGGGAATTGGAAGAAAAAAATGCGGAAACGATTTCCCAAATTATTTTAAACTTATTCAAATTTAGAGGACCAATTTTTTATAAGGTGGGGGGAATATAATATCCTTAACCTTTGCACTAAATTGAGATGTCAAACTTTTATATTTTTAGGCCACATGGCCATTTGAATTTTGTCAATTTATTGCTTTGAATTCTATTTTCACTTTGGTTTATTTTTCATTAAAGATTTCAAGAAATTTCTTTTATTTAAGTTAATTAAACATAATTTCATGAAACATTAAGAAAAAAAAAGAGAACAAAAAAGAAGAAAAATAAAACAAAAAAAGGAAAAACAGTAGGTTTGTACGTCAATGGCCAATGCGTAGCATAGGCACCTGCTCAGACAGCTGGCAACTTGCTTGCTGCCACCTGTGGACCACCATGCTAACATGAGCAGTTGTCACATCGGATAACTCCCCTTGTTGTGTGGGTCCCATGACCACCAATTTTGCTCCACTTTGGTCTCTTTGATTTTCGCCAAGTGGTGCGAATCTGACCCTCCTTGCCTCTTTATAAGCCTTCATCGTCTCTTTATTTCTCACTATTTTTCTTCTTCAATTATAGCAAATTTAAAGAGAGAAAGAAGTGGAAGGAAGTAAAAAGTTCACGAGACCCTTTTCTTCTTCACCTGAGAGATGGATCTAGATACTTTATGGTTACGATAAAGGATTCTTTAGTATTTTCATTTACATTTCTAAGTGCCTTTTTTAGTTAACTAATTTGATGAAATTGAAGATTTGTTGAAATGGAATTCTATGCTTGTTTTGGTGATTAATTTTTGAATATATGAGACTTTATTCATAATGAATGTGTTATAATGATGATTTGAGATACATGTAGGATTGACCATTTGTCCTACCTTGGTAATAGTAAAGAGGCTTGTTCTAAAGAGATCCAGTTTTAAAGAGTATCCTAATGGTCAAACTCGGGTATAATGGGCCTTTAGCTGAATATGTTGTTAAACCCCCAACAGGTTCTGGATGTGAAATAACTGTGGATAAGTGATATATCTAAAAATGTGACGTTCATAAATGGATACTAAATATGAAAGAAAAAAGAATGAAAATCTTTTTGACTTTATCTATGAGGGATTTTTGTTTCTCCTTCGTCTGAACAAATGTTGGTGAACGACTCCCTGTGAATGATCAATGTTTTTCTCTAATGAGAGTGGATTCGCAGGATGATATGTAGGGCCACAGTGGCGAATTATGACTATGGTTATGACACTGTCCTAATATGGTTATGGAACTGACCTAATATCATTATGAAACTATCCCAATATGGTTATGGAACTAAACCAATATCGTTATGGAACTGTCCCAATATTATTATAGAACTGTTCTAAAATGGAAAATGAACTGGGCTTGTGGAAATTTGAAATGATTTGGTTACTCACGGTGGTAGTTGAGAATCTTCTCTACCCTTAATGGATATATGTTGGAACAATTTCATGCGATTGTTGGTAAAAGACTTAATAAAATACGAAGGTGATTGAGGCTAATTGTATGATGGTGCTTTTACTGTAAATCTTAGTTTGAATAGCTTCTATTAAATTTTCTATCCATGATTTCTTCTATGTTATCTCTGCCTTTACTGTATTAATATGATCGCTTGTTTTCATAAGTCAAATAACGGTATTTTCTAAGTATTTAAAATATGTTCGTCCATGGAAGCTTATGAGGTAACTCATTTATTTTTGAATTTTAATGTTTCTTCTTTAAGGTTACTCGCTCTTTAAACATTAACAATGTAATTTAAATATTGTTTTCCTTACTGAGTTTATATGGAACTCACTTCTAATCCGTGCCCCCTCTCCAGATGATGAAAGTGATGACACTTCCATTGTGATGCTCCTTGAAACCTATCTGGATCCCTTCTTGGATCCTTAGGATGATTACGAGTTTCTTGTTTTGTCTGCACTCTGATGACACTTTTTGTAACTAATTAAATGTAGTGCCCGGAAAGGGGCCGAAAAAAAAAAAAAAAAAAAAGCCACATCGGCAGCCACGTCAGCAGTCCCGGTCAGCAGTCCCGGCCAACCGGGACCTGCCACGCGGCAAGACCACGTCGTTCTGGAACGGGCCACGTTGGCGATCCACGTAGGCGTGATCGGACGGCCCATATGCAATTGCACGGACGACCCAGATTCAATCAAAAACGGACGACCCAGATTAAAACAAAATGGACGGCTGAGATCAAAAGGCAAAGGGTTATAAATAGAACCCCCACACCAGACCACAAACCCTAGCCGCCTGCCGCTCGCCGGAGAAGACGAACCAGAAGCCGGCCGCCGCCACCCGCCGCTGCACTGGGGAAATTTCCGACCGCCGATCGAGGTAAATTTCGTACCCCCGACTCGTTTATCCACGCTGATTCCTCCTGTGGCCAAATTGGAGCTAAAATCCCGGCCAAACGGCCAGAATACACAGCCGAAGCCCAGCGGCGCCGCCGCGCCCCTTCTCGGTTTTTGCCTCCGATGAGGCCCTTCCCGGCCTCCGTTTGATGCAATTTTTATATCACCGTGATCACCATTCTTTTCTCTACAGGTTGACCGGAGCCGAATCACCAAAAAACGAACCTCGCCGGAGAGCCGCCGCACCCGAGAGCGCCGCCGCCGGTAACCTCTGTTTTTCCGTGATTTTTTGGCCCCCCGAGGGCCCTAGGGTTGTTTTCTCGCAGGGATCGATGCGAGTGTGGCCGAATTCGGCTGGAAACGGCCGAAAACAGCCAACCCGAGGTGAATCGCCGCCGCCAGCGGCGGTGCCACCGCCGTGCCGGAGTTGCGATATTGGCCGAAAGGGGCCCTGGGCCTAATTTTGGATTTTTTGGAACACGTGCAGGTACCAGTAGTGCGTTTCAGTTCTCCGAGAAAAATTCAGGAAAAATTAGGGACAGCCTGTAGGCGCACTGTGAAGCCGTGTTCGGACCCCGAAACGTGTAAGGACCCCTCACCCTATTTCCTATCACGGTTTTAAAGTTCAATAAATGATAAAACGGTATTTCATGAATCAACGAATGTGTGAAATTGCTTAAGGTCGCTAATGGAGCCCGAGTCTAGTGTGTTTGTCGGTTAACTGTTATTTGGCCTGTTTTACAGTTTTAAATGCAGTATGAGGTTTGATGTTTTCATTTTATAGTTTCGTATGCATATTTTACTGTCTTATTGATTATGGGTTGAATGACTGGAATATTGATACTGTATGTTGTCTGTTTGGCATAAATTACTGTTTTGCTTGTTTGTATGTGGATTAATGATGCTGACTGAGGAAAAAGAGAATGAAAAATTATGTAAATGGGTAATGGTATAATGTGGTCAGCCTGACTAGATATCCTGGGAGATGGTGGACGGACCGGGTCCGTAGGGAACCCTACCGGGATTGTGGTCTCCCATATCGGATGGGGTATAAAGATCTTATGTGTTTTGGCGCCCATACCGGACGGGGTATGGGGACGGCCCGTTTCACCCTCATACCGGACGGGGTAATGAGGTCTATGTTTTGGCGCCCATACCGGACGGGGTATGGGGACGGTCCTGGAATATGATTTCAGGTGTTAAGGGTTAACGGGTAGCGGGACCCCTATGGATCCCCATGGATACTAGTGGGCTGGTAAATGAGGAAAATATATTGTGTAACGATTGAATTACGAAAAGTTTGATAGGTATTATGTTGTACAGTTTATATATATGGTTTCATGATGATGATGATGTTATTGCTTTCGTATGCTGTTTTATAAATTTCACCGAGGTAAGTGAATGGTAAAGGTTTTATTATCGATAAAAAGATTTGTTGTAAATTATGCTCCATTGGTCTTTTTTGTGTTTTCTACCCACCTTTACCTCCGTGACGGTGAGATATCGTGATGTCTTTACTGGGTTAGTGTAGCTCATTCCTTATTTAATCATTTCAGATCAAGAGGACATCGTTCCCGAGCTGGTTCCGCAGGAGGACGACGAGGGAGACGCCTAAAGACTCCATAGTCACATTCGTAGTTTTTACTTTCAAGTTTCCCCCTTAGATAGTTTGATCTTTTATATTTTGTGAGCACGTTTTTGGTTTTGGTGTAAGGGATGTTATTCAAATTTTGACTTCGCTTCCACATTTGATATTTTTAATATACATTCCATTATGAATTTTCGGGGCTGTTACAGTTGGTATCAGAGCCGCATTTCCTCGGACCCATCCCTTACACAATAGTGCCTTAGAGAAATACTCACCGATATATCGTTACTCAATCATTCCTTGTGAATGTAGGTACACGGGAATGAGGAGAGGAAGGCCCCCACTAAACCGAGCGGCCCCAGATAATTCACTTCGAGAGGATTTAGATAGACTATTCGAGATGGTGGAGGCTCTCGCAGCTGCCCAGCGAAGGCAAGAGGAGAGAAGGGAGCTACCGGGACCTCCTCTGCTGGCGCAGGTTAAGCCCCCGCTATAGTAGGCTGATCCCGAGCTACCCCAGCAGGAGCATGTTCCTCCACGGTACCACCCGGCACCACAGCCGCGGTACGATCCGGTACCACAGCCACAGTACCAACAGGTGCCGCCCCAGCACATTCCAGTGCCCCCACCACATCAGCAGGCGCCACCACAGGGTCCCCTAGTTCACCCTCAGCCGGCCCCAGTTCCTCTACCTCGGGACCCCGCTCCCTCCTTGATCGACCCCGGCTTCATAGAGAGGTACAGGAGACTGAACCCTTCTACTTTTTCAGGGGGATTCTCTTTCGAAGAGGCCCAATACTGGCTGGCAGAGACTGAGAGAGCTTTTGAGACCTTGGGAGTAGTTCCTGAGCAGAGGGCTACCATTGCCTCCTACATGCTGGTAGGGGAAGCAGTACGCTGGTGGGAGCTCAAGCGGGCCACCCTGCCTGTACCAGTTACTTGGGAGCAGTTCCTAGCGGCCTTCCATGCGGAGTATCTCCCTAAACACATCCAACATTTAAAGGAAATGGAATTTGCTCAATTGGTCCAGGGAAATATGACAGTGTCGGAGTATGCCTGCAAGTTCCTGGAGCTGGGCCGACATGCCCCGGAGACATTGTTGGATGAGGGCCGAAAGGCCAGGAAATTCCAGTGGGGTCTCCGCCCGGCGATCAGACAACACTTATTGGTGATGGAGCTCGAGACATATTCAATAGTCCTGGCAAAGGCGCAGATCATAGAAAGGAGCTTCGACACCCGCCCTCAGCTAGCGGGAAGTTCCCGACCCTCAGCCCCGCTCCGCAGGCCAGCGCCTACCATGCCTGTCCAACCTAGTAAGAGGCTCAGACCTGCCGTCCAGGCCCCTCCTCAGGCTATGGGGGCAGCACGTGGGAAGATCTGCCAGTACTGCGGCAGGGATCATGGGGACCGACCCTGCTACCGCCTCAACAACACCTGTCGCATATGCGGCAGTGCCCAGCACTATGCGAGGGAGTGCCCTAGGAACCAGAATCAAGGGAGGCCTCCAATCCAGGGCAGAGTTTACAACCTTACCCAGAAGGATGCCGACGCAGACCCGGACGTGGTACACGGTATGTATACTATCTCTGGCCACATTGCTCATGTTTTGTTTGATACTGGTGCATCACATTCTTTTATTTCACATGTTCTTGTTTCCAAAATTTGTGTATCACCTGATAGACTTAATTCATTATTGCTTGTATCTACCGCTGGGGGGGAGACATTGCTAGGAGAGGTTGTCTACAGGGCATGTGCCGTGCAGATAGCAGATAGGAAATTGAGGGTAGACCTGATAGGGTTAGACACAAGGGATTTTGATGTAATCCTAGGAATGGATTGGCTAGCGGCGTATCACGCCACCATAGACTGCTTTAACAGAAAGATTGTATTTAATCCTCCCAACGAGGAGCCATTTACAAGTTAATAAAATTATTCGGTACTGATTTCCCCTAATGGCAAATTCTTTTCTTCTTAATTCCCAATGCCTTAATATTGTATTTTCTCTAACTAGGTAAACCCAAGAAAGAAGTTTGTATCCAAGAGATTCCAGTAGTTCGAGACTTTTCAGACGTATTTCCGGATGAACTGCCCGGTCTACCAGGGGACAGAGAGGTCAAGTTCACCATAGACTTACAGCCAGGAACCCAGCCCATCTCGGTAGCTCCTTACCGAATGAGCCGCATCGAGATGGAAGAGCTAAGGAAACAAATCACTGAGCTACAAAACAGTGGCTTCATTAGACACAGCATTTCCCCATGGGGTGCCAGGGTTACTTTTGCAAAGAAAGAGGATGGAACGTTGAGACTGTGCATTGATTATAGAAGGATAAACAAGGTAACAATTAAGAACAAGTACCATCTTCCCCGGATTGATGACCTTTTCGATCAGTTGCAGGGTGCACAGGTCTTTTCCAAAATAGATCTACGATCAGGTTACCATCAGGTAAAAGTGAGAGCCGAAGACATCCCCAAGACGGCATTCCGAACCAGGTACGGACACTATGAGTTCCTGGTTATGCCGTTTGGGCTAACCAACGCCCCGGCCATCTTTATGGATCTAATGAATAGAATCTTCAGAGAATTCTTGGATCAATTTGTCATCGTGTTCATCGATGATATCTTAGTCTACTCAAAAAGTAGGGAAGAACATGCTCATCATCTTGCCCAAGTCCTGCAAGTACTCAAGGAAAAGAAGTTGTATGCGAAGTTGAGTAAGTGTGGATTTTGGCTCGAACAAACCGCCTTCCTAGGGCATGTTATATCGAAGGAAGGGGTGTCGGTGAACCCCGAAAAAGTTGAAGCGGTATTTGGTTGGAAAAGGCTGACAACAGTTAAGGAAATTCGCAGTTTTCTAGGGATGGCAGGTTATTACCGCCGGTTTATCGAAGGGTTCTCTAGTCTAGCAGCTCCTCTGACCCGACTCACAAAGAAGAATGCAAGGTTTGAATGGAATGAGAACTGCGAGAGGAGCTTTTCAGAGTTGAAGAAGCGACTGACTACTGCACCAGTGCTGGCTCTACCGAGTGGATCAGGAGGGTACACAGTTTATAGTGATGCCTCCTATCTGGGCCTGGGTTGTGTCCTAATGCAGCATGGAAAGGTTATAGCATATGGGTCTAGACAGCTAAAGAATCATGAGAAGAACTATCCTACCCATGACTTGGAGCTTGCCGCAATCATACACGCCTTGAAAACCTGGCGCCATTATTTGTATGGAGAGACCTTTCAGATCTACACCGATCATAAAAGTTTGAAGCATATCTTCACTCAGAAGGATCTCAACATGCGTCAGAGAAGGTGGATGGAACTCCTCAAGGACTATGATTGTGACATCCTATACCATCCAGGTAAGAGCAACGTGGTGGCCGATGCCCTCAGCAGGAAAAGTGCAGGCACCCTAGCCCATCTGATGGTTTCAGAATGTAGGTCCATTGGGGCTACACAGCAGGTTCACCTGCGAGACCTGAAGAGAGTCACATGTTTGGGCCACTTAGCAGTCCAACCCGAGTTAATCCAAAGAATAAAGGAAGCCCAGTCAGTCGACCCCGCCCTAGTAACCCGCAAGAAGAATGCAGAACAGATAGTGAGCTCAGAATTTTAGATCTCTGCCGACGGATTGATTCGTTTCAAGGACAGAGTGTGTGTCCCAGAAGACAGTGAGTTAAGAAGAGACATCATGACAGAGTCCCATAGTTCAAGGTTCGCCATGCATCCAGGAAGTACGAAAATGTACCAAACTATGCGACCTCGGTTCTGGTGGAATGGGATGAAGAGAGATATAGCCGACTTTGTATCTAAATGCTTGGTATGTCAGCAGGTCAAAGCAAAACATCAACGCCCGGGCGGGTTACTTCAGCCTTTACCGATTCCAGAGTAGAAGTGGGAACATATCACCATGGACTTCGTATCGGGACTACCCAAGGCACGATCGGGACATGATGCTATATGGGTAATTGTTGACCGACTCACTAAGTCTTCCCACTTCCTGGCCATTAGAATGACTGATCCTTTGGACAAGTTGGTAAGAATGTATATCCGGGAGGTAGTCAGACTGCATGGAGTTCCGGTAACAGTGGTATCCGACAGGGATCCCAGATTCACTTCTCAGTTTTGGAATAGTTTCCAGCAAGCTATGGGAACAAAGCTGTCTCTTAGTACTGCTTTCCACCCCCAAACCGATGGACAATCAGAGAGGACAATTCGTACACTGGAGGATATGCTCCGAGCTTGTGTCCTTGACTCCGGGGGCCATTGGGACGACCACCTACCCCTGATAGAGTTTGCTTACAACAACAGTTACCAAGCAAGCATCGACGAGGCACTATACGGGCGTCCGTGCAGGTCACCGATCTATTGGGAAGAAGTGGGCGATAGAAGATTGTTTGGCCCGGATTTGGTAGAAGAAACCACGTCCAAGATAGTTAAGATCAAGAAGAACATCCAGACAGCTCAGAGTAGGCAGAAGAGTTATGCTGATACTCGGAGGAGAGACCTGACCTTTGAGAAAGGCGACCGGGTGTTTCTTAAAGTCACCCCCTTCAAGGGGATTAGTAGGTTCAGCAGGAGGGGAAAATTAAACCCCAGATATATTGGACCCTTTAAAATCTTAGACAAGATTGGTACCACGGCCTACAGACTTGCACTGCCTCCTGAGCTCTCCCGGGTTCATAATGTGTTTCACGTATCTATGCTACGTAAGTACAATCCGGACCCTTCTCATGTCTTGGCTCATGAACCGCTTCCACTCCGAGAGGACTTGTCTTATGAAGAAGTACCGGTCGGTATCACGGACCGAGAGAGCAAAATACTCCGCAACCGGGAAATATCATTTGTAAAAGTCGTGTGGCAGAACCACACGTCCAGGGAGGCCACCTGGGAACTGGAATCAGAATTTAAGGCCCAATATCCCCATCTGTTTGATCAAGAGTAATGAGGCAAATTTGTGGACCAAATTTCTTTAAGGGGGGGAGAGTTGTAGCGCCCGGAAAGGGGCCGAAAAAAAAAAAAAAAAAAAGCCATGTCGGCAGCCACGTCAGCAGGCCCGGTCAGCAGTCCCGGCCAACCGGGACCTGCCACGCGGCAAGACCACGTCGTTTCGGAACGGGCCACGTTGGCGATCTGTGTAGGCGCGATCGGACGGCCCAGATCAAGCGTGCGATCGGACAGCCCAGATGCAATCGCACGGACGGCCCAGATTCAATCAAAAACGGACGACCCAGATTAAAACAAAATGGACGGCTGAGATCAAAAGGCAAAGGGTTATAAATAGAACCCCCACACCAGACCACAAACCCTAGCCGCCTGCCGCTCGCAGGAGAAGACGAACCAGAAGTCGGCCGCCGCCACCCGCCGCCGCACCGGGGAAATTTCCGACCGCTGATCGAGGTAAATTTCGTACCCCTGACTTGTTTTTCCACGCTGATTCCTCCTGTGGCCAAATTGGAGCCAAAATTTCGGCCAAACGGCCGGAATACACAGCCGAAGCCCAGCGGCGCCGCCGCGCCCCTTCTCGGTTTTTGCCTCCGATGAGGCCCTTCCCGGCCTCCGTTTGATGTAATTTTTATATCACCGTGATCACCATTCTTTTCTCTACAGGTTGACCGGAGCCGAATCACCAAAACACGAACCTCGCCGGAGAGCCGCCGCACCCGAGAGCGCCGCTGCCGGTAAGCTCCGTTTTTCTGTGATTTTTTGGCCCCCCAGGGCCCTAGGGTTGTTTTCTCGCAGGGACCGATGCGAGTGTGGCCGAATTCGGCTGGAAACGGCCGAAAACAGCCAACCCGAGGCAAATCGCCGCCGCCAGCGGCGGTGCTGTCGCCGGAGCACGGCGGAGCCGCCGTGTCGGAGTTGCGATATTGGCCGAAAGGGGCCCTGGGCCTAATTTTGGATTTTTTGGAACACGTGCAGGTACTAGTAGTGCGTTTCAGTTCCCCGAGAAAAATTCAGGGAAAATTAGGGACAGCCTGTAGGCGCACTGTGAAGCCATGTTCGGACCCCGAAACGTGTAAGGACCCCTCACCCTATTTCCTATCACGGTTTTAAAGTTCAATAAATGATAAAACGGTATTTCATGAATCAACGAATGTGTGAAATTGCTTAAGGTCGCTAATGGAGCCCGAGTCTAGTGTGTTTGTCGGTTAACTGTTATTTGGCCTGTTTTACAGTTTTAAATGCAGTATGAGGTTTGATGTTTTCATTTTATAGTTTCGTATGCATATTTTACTGTTTTATTGATTATGGGTTGAATGACTGGAATATTGATACTGTATGTTGTCTGTTTGGCATAAATTACTGTTTTGCTTGTTTGTATGTGGATTAATGATGCTGACTGAGGAAAAAGAGAATGAAAAATTATGTAAATGGGTAATGGTATAATGTGGTCAGCCTGACTAGATATCCTGGGAGATGGTGGACGGACCGGGTCCGTAGGGAACCCTACCGGGATTGTGGTCTCCCATATTGGACGGGGTATGGAGATCTTATGTGTTTTGGCGCCCATACCGGACGGGGTATGGGGACGGCCCGTTTCACCCTCATACCGGACGGGGTAATGAGGTCTATGTTTTGGCGCCCATACCGGACGGGGTATGGGGACGGTCCTGGAATATGATTTCAGGTGTTAAGGGTTAACGGGTAGTGGGACCCCTATGGATCCCCATGGATACTAGTGGGCTGGTAAATGAGGAAAATATGTTGTGTAACGATTGAATTACGAAAAGTTTGATAGGTATTATGTTGTACAGTTTATATATATGGTTTCATGATGATGATGATGTTATTGCTTTCGTATGCTGTTTTATAAATTTCACCGAGGTAAGTGAATGGTAAAGGTTTTATTATCGATAAAAGGATTTGTTGTAAATTATACTCCATTGGTCTTTTTTGTGTTTTCTACCCACCTTTACCTCCGTGACGGTGAGATATCGTGATGTCTTTACTGGGCTAGTGTAGCTCATTCCTTATTTAATCATTTCAGATCAAGATCACATCGTTCCCGAGCCGGTTCCGCAGGAGGACGACGAGGGGGACGCCTAAAGACTCCATAGTCACATTCGTAGTTTTTACTTTCAAGTTTCCCCCTTAGGTAGTTTGATCTTTTATATTTTGTGAGCACGTTTTTGGTTTTGGTGTAAGGGATATTATTCAAATTTTGACTTCGCTTCCGCATTTGATATTTTTAATATACATTCCATTATGAATTTCCGGGGCTGTTACATTAAATGACTCCTATTTTGTATATTCATATTCTAGTAGCCAATATTTGGTTTCAGGTGTAAAGTAAAACTTTGATTTCTGTAAGGGATTTTTACTTTCCACTTTAATGTTAATCTAATTATTAGCACACGTATATTTTTCTGTTATTCAACTCCCTTTATCCCACCAGGTATGTGGGATGTTATACATTGTCTCTCTTTTTGGTTCGACCAAAAATTTCTTTCTATCAAAATTTATTTCTATTGTCATGAGGCAACATATAATACATGCCAATGTCCATTGGTTAAAGATAGGAACAAGAGTTGGTTGTTGGGAGAAAATTTTTATTTTAATTTTGTTATTAAAATATAATTTTAAAAAATTAAATTAGTTTCTACATGTCAGACGTCACATAACACTTGATGTAAAAAAATTCGTAATCAAATAATAACATGTGATAAGTTTATCTATATGCGGCACTTCCAGTAACGGTGTTAATATGCATTAATTGATAGAGATTAGTCTTATATTTTTAAAAATGTAGTAACTAAAATTGTAAAAAAAATAGTTCCTGAATTTAAATATTTTAAAATAATATATGGGCCAATTTAATATTTTGCCTTAAAAAAAATTATAACTTTAATTCTATTTTATCTGTTATATATATATATATATATTACATATTATTACTTTAATTTTATTTCATCTAATGTACATAGGATTCAACTAAAAATTAAATTATATTTTTTATATATAAAACATTTAAATTTATGTATATATTACAATAATTTTGTAAATTTAAAAATGATTTAAAATATAAAAATAATTTTAAAAAATGAGGAAGCGTCACATGGCAAATTTCAGTTTTCCTTTTACATATATATATATATATATATATTATTTTATATAAAATTTTAGTTTGTTTAAAAATATTTCTATTTAAAGTTCAAAACAATATAAATTAAAATTAAAGAAAAAGACTTAAAAACTCACAAGATAATAGCTTAAAAGGGTACTGAATTTACATATCATAGAGATTGAATTACCATTAATTTAAATCACAAGCGACATTATAAAGAAATTGACTCATAGTAAGAGAACAAATTGTTACTAAAGTTACATCTCTATTGGGGCCTATACCAACCTTTTTGTGGCTATACAAACAATTCATTATTAAAAGTTGTAATCTATCGTTTGTATATGTTGACACTATATTAAGGAGTCAACTTTTGATAAATGATCTCTTCAAACCCATTGTTTTACTACCTAAAATTTATATATCATATTTTATATTATTATCTCAATTATTTAAACCATTATAAATATTAGGACTACTCAAACCATTATAAAAAAAATACACTTCGAATCGTATCGGTATTTTAACGATATGAGACTCTTTTCAGTGAAACCTTAAATCTTTCCCATGCCTTATGAAAATGCTTATTATTAATATGGGCAATATTTAGACCTTAAGAGAAAGAATAAAATTTACTTAAAAAATTTATGTGACATTTCTTCCTATGTGGTGATGGATTTTTGCTTTATCCCATAAAGAGAAAGAAAAAAGCCTAAGTTGAATAGCGTCTTTATAACTCCATTGTGCTTGAATGTATTGTAAATTTTTAGGAAATTTATTAAATGCATATTAAGGTCTTCTTGAGAAAGGTCTCCAAACTGAAATGAATATTATATAATTTGAATTATAGTTTCACTTAAATATTTTGAGCATACACAGTTAACTTTTTGTCTGTGGCTACACTTCATTTTCGTCATCCATGGTGTTGTCTCTTTTTATCACTTGTCTCTTTAACACACAAATTGTCCCTTTCGATTTTTGGGTTAAGATTTTCAATGGTTCATCCTCTAGTATTTATCGTGCATTAAAGAAAAATTCTGCAAAAATCAAAATCACAAAAACTAAGTAAACTAATAAAATAAATAAATAAAATTAAAATATCAGTGTAGTTAAAGATAACTCATTAGATACTATCAATCCTCGGCAATACCACCAAAAACTTGATCAAGAGAAAACTATCTTGTACTACCAAGTATACTTGTCGAACAACTAAAAAAGAATCCATATAGAATATTATTCCAAACGAGGATTGTTTCGATTTGATGTTATGATTAATTATATCTTTGTGCTAGTTGAGATAAATGAAATAATGATTTTGATTTTTTAATTATCTTAAGGGTAATTAAATTACATCTAAATTAACTAGACCATAATAAGTTTTTAACTAAGACTTAATGTATTGAGGTGTTAATTTTACCTACACCGTATATTAAGAATATCCGTAAACTGAGTTCAATTTTGTCAGAAAAGTCATGGTAGATTCCCTATAATTTAACAGTTCTTCTTATATTATGCCGATAACCTTATCAATGAGTCAATCTTAAAAAATATATATTTTTTAAGTTAGCTCCTTAATTGAGGATCAATAAGATGAATATCATGTTCAATAGAAATCCTACAGTTAACTATCTCTTTTGGGTTAAGCACTCCATAAGATAAATATCATGTTTAAAGAAGATTTAGAATGTTACCCTAAAACTCATTTTTAGAAGTGGCTAATTCGTGGTAAAGCCTAAATAAAAAAGAAAAAGACTTTTTAAATAATTTTCAGTATTATATTTCCCTTACTTTTAATGATTTTCAGTATTTTATTTTCGTTATTTTAATATATCTCTCAAAATAAGATAGATAAAAGATATTTACAAACATGACCAGAAACTAATAGTTAGAGACATTAGAGAGAGAGTTTTAAATTTGCTACTTTTATCTTTTCCTAACAATCAAAATGTATTTTCTAAGTAGTTTAACATTGATATAACTTGAATGAAATTTGACAATGTTTTTAATGTGATCCAAGATTGCTTTTAAAACATTCATTTCATAAAATCTTTATGATACGTTTTTTCCGTGTTTTCACTATATGATTAAAAGAGCTTTCTTATTGAACCATACTGAGAATTATATAACTCCTGAAGAGATGATTGTTGGAGACTCAATTCTTAAATTTCTTCTTCAAGCTCTTATTTAAGATCTTCAATGACCATATTATTCTCGTCTTTTTCTTTCTTTCAACTCATGAATACTTTTTAGCTCAATTTATTGATTTATCTTTCAGTTGCCCTATCAATCTTGAATATTATCTCAAAAGTAACATTAGCACAAATTGAGTGTTTGTTATTTATTAAAATCAATCATATATTTCAATGTAATACTTATCTTTTAGTTGCAATAATTTTTTTAGCAAAAAACTCAAACATTTGTTAACATAACATAAAGTTTTTTATTTATCAAAATCAATCTATAGACACGAGGAATTTATGATAATAGATGATTTTTGTCGCACACAATCTTTTTTTTTTTTTATGCCCAAAAGACCACATACATATTAGAAATAGTGGAGTTTTTCATACTTGATTTTTATCCTCATGCAATGAACCAAAAGTAACCACTTAACTAGCTAAATCAACATCAAACAATTACGATATTAGACTTATTAAGAAGTTCTAGAGGAAGACCATAATATGTTCCCAAAAGGGACAAACAGAGAATTATATTTCTTCTAGAGATGAAGGTGGTTACATAGTTAAGGATTATTTAAGATCCACTAATATTCTAAACAAATTTATCCAACGCTTTATTCTCATTTATTTCGTGAAAAAATGAGCAGATAAACAAAATTTTGTCCAAAGTTTTAAATGTAATAGTATTTAAGGATTTTCAAACGTCGGTAAGTACTTAGTATATCACATTAAAAGGTGTAATATTTGAAGAAGAACTTTACCTAGTAAGGAGCTTGCCAAACTATTATTATATTTATCACATTCTCAAAACTAAAATAAAATCCTCAATTGTAATGAGGCTTATTTTCTTTAATAAAGTATATAAATATTGATGAGCTTTTTCATGAAGAGAGACTATTAGCCACATGCAAAATGTTCTAGTATAAATTTAGGTGGAAAAAAACATAAGGATGGAGAAAGATGGTAACTAATAAAGAATTAAAAAAGAGGAGTTTAAAATAAGAAGAAGAAGAAGAAAAACTCAAGTATCACATGGAATATTGTAACTCGAAAGCAAGCACAGGAACCAAATGAGAGAAAATCTCCTCCTTCATTTGTATATTATCTGTATTAAGACGTTCTCATTTAGAACAACGGTTATACCAGATTTAAATTATTAATTTTAATTTTTTATTTAACGATTCAAAAAATTCTCACAAATACTAAATATATTTGATTACTACTAATAAAAATAATTAAGTAGAATAGTTTCAACTTGTCACTTGGTAGTAAGAGAAACAATTAAATGTTTAATACTTATTCATGATATGATTATATATATATATATATATATAACAAAAGTAAACTTCTTAAAACTATTAAGACACAGCTATTGTAAATTATACAAATTCTATGTAGTTAGGATAAAATAAATTATTCATAAATTTCTAAAACTTGAACTTGTATAAAATTCAGAAATAATTAATCTTTTTGTTAATATCTAATTAAATTAATATTAACAGATAAAAAAGTATTAAGATTTTCAGGAGAAAATAAATTTCTTGGCAAGATATCCGTTGACAAAAACAGAACAGAACAACCTCAACGTCCTCCCCTTTCTCATGAAATAATTTCTCACCCTCCTTCCCTCGCGTCTCAGAAAAGGGATAGCTGCGCAGCCATCATTCGTATGCGGGGATATTCGGGAATGGAGCATGGAATCATAGATAGCAGGTTTGGATCCTGGTACCCATTGAATTCAAGCATAATCCTTGATTGAAAACGGCCCAAATTCACTTCGATCTGCCCCCGAAACCCTTCCCATTTTCTTATCGATCCTTCCTTACTCCCATATCAGGGTGGCGGATCTCTTCTCCTCCTCCCTTCGGGTCACGCTTTGATCAAACTTCTCAACTACCTCTTCAATCCTAATCGTCGTCCCATTTCTTCAGTATTACTTTTGGAGCCCGCTTTTATCGTCTGGAACTCAATTATGTACCATATAATTTATCTCGTTTCTTTTTTTGTGAGTAAGATCGCTTCTGTTTCCTTTTCGTGATCAGTGGGTAATTTGATCACCTAATTTGGTTTTCTAGCTTTTGAGTTGGTGATTCCGTTTGTTAGTTTCTTTAGTTTTTGCGAATACTCGAATGCATGATTTTGATTTTTGATCTGCTTTCTGGCTTGGTTCAATGCTGTTATTTGTCTACAATACGGAAATTTTATTGTTTTTATGAAATATTACGTTTATTTTTTGGCATCCTTAAGTTTGTGTCACTGCCTACGAGCGCTTTGGTGTTGATTACGTTTGGTGGTTTGATTTTTATATAGTTATTTGATCGGGAATAATGAATTTCCTTCTTGCCCAGCCTGTTTCGCCTGTTTATTTAGTTGGATATTTCTACAATTGTGTGCTGATTTTCTATTCAACTTGTAAAATTTTCAGTTCCCCTTTCGACCTCTTAGTTGAATGTTAATTTGTTTTTCAGACAGATCTCATTGCAAGAAATCTTGTTCAGTTTAAAACGTGAATTTCTTCTTTACAAATTCAGCTCCTTGAAGCCTTTTATTTATTTAATTGTCTGATGATTCTGTTCAGAGATCTCCCTAACTTTTATGTCTCATTCTTTTGTTTTTGTTTTTAAACTTCAGTGGAGGCAGTATTGGTGAAAACGGATCAACCATTCATGATTACTGGAAGAAGAGACAGACAATCATTTCAACTATTCATGTCTAAGTGCTGAATGGTTTAGTTGTTTTCTTCTGGGAAATTAAATTTATTTATTTTCCTATTCTGGAATACACAATTGAGGGATTTGAGATTGTTTATTGGTTTTACTGGATAATGGAGCACCTTCCAGTAGAAGTTATTGGGAACATACTGTCTTGGCTTGGGGGTGCCCGTGATGTGGTCATAGCCTCAGCCACATGTCGGAAGTGGCGAGAAGCTTGTCGAAAGCACCTTCACACACTTTCATTCAATTCTAATGATTGGCCCATTTATCGTGATTTAACAACTAGTCGACTTGAAATCTTAATAACACAAACAATATTCCAAACCACAGGATTGCAAGGCCTCTCAATTATGATGGATGATGTTGATGAGTTCTCTGCTTCAACAGTTATTGCTTGGCTTATGTATACAAGGGAAACATTGCGCCGACTTTTTTATAATGTCCGTACTACTCCAAATGTTAACATCCTGGAAATTTGTGGGAGGCAGAAGCTAGAAATGTTGGTTCTTGCCCATAATTCAATAACTGGGGTAGAACCAAATTTTCAGAGATTTCCTTGTCTAAAATCCCTTTCCTTGAGTTATATCAGTATTTCAGCATTGGATTTAAATCTCTTGCTCACTGCATGCCCAAAGATTGAGACCTTGGAACTTGTCAACCCTGAGATTGCAATGTCAGATGCACAGGTGACTGTTGAACTAAGCAGTCCAACTCTAAAAAGTATTTACGTCGAAGCAATTAGTCTGGACAAGTTTATATTGGAAGCTGATAGCATTGAGCGATTGCATTTGAAAGACTGTGTCCTTGAACTTTTTGAACTCATTGGAAAGGGTACTTTGAAGCATTTCAAGATTGATGATGTTAGTGTTATACATCTTGATATTGGTGAGACTGCTGATAATCTTGAGATTATAGATGTTAGCAATTTCACTATTATTTGGCCAAAGTTCTACCAGATGATCTCAAGATCATCAAAATTGAGGAGACTTCGCCTTTGGGATGTGGTGTTTGATGATGAGGATGAGATTGTGGATTTGGAGACTATAGCTGTTTGTTTTCCACAGCTAAGTAATCTTTCATTAAGTTATGACTTGAGAGATGGAGTTCTTCATTATGGTTTGCAAGGGTCTTCTCACTTGGACAATGTGCTTGTACTGGAGCTTGGATGGACTGCAATTAATGATCTCTTTTCACACTGGGTGGAGGGGCTACTAAAGAGATGTCCAAATCTTAAGAAGCTGGTGATTTATGGGGTTATTTCAGAGGCTAAAACCCATGAAGAATGCCAGATGTTGGCTAACTTCACTTCGTCCATTGTTCAGCTCATGAGAAAATACCTGCATGTAGAGGTGCAATTTGAGTATGAATAGAACTTCTTTTTAATTCCCTTTGCCAGAATTGAGGATTTTGAATTGTATAAGCTCATAGACAGGTATGATTTCTAAGAATGTAAAACCTCGGTGTCCTTTCTGAATTCAACAGACGATGTTTGAGAACTTCCCCATTTGAGTGAAAGAGCATTAAACGTGCTTCATCCTACCTACATTTTCTTTCATTTATTCTCTAGTTCGATAATTATGTTGATCTCATTGTCTTCTGCATCCTTTCCCACTCACCCACATAATGATTCTGTGATTGATTTGCTAGTTTACCCCTTAAAAATTTCCCATCCTCATTGTATTATTTGTTGATTGAATGCTATTGCTACATCTTGGTGTTTAATCTGAAACTGATTCTATGGTGGGTGTGTGCGTGTACGTGTGAACCTCCCTGCAAGTTGTCTTGCTGAACATGATACTCTCTCACTTATGTTATTTATGTTAGAAACCTATAGATTGTTACTAGCCTTTAGACTATGTTTTGGAATGAGTAAACTATTAATTAAATTCATTAGAGATTCACATTTAGTTTAACTAGGATTGGCTGTAAATCCTGTTTCAAGTGTTATTCTCCTGGAGGTCATCTTTTTATTTCCTTTTCTTTTTCTCAACAGATTTTTATTCTTTCCTAGTTGAATTAAGTACGGATTTCAAATGAATTTCATACAAATAGTTGAGTTATTCTAAACATAGTCTTTTAGCCTAAATTTAGTATCCTGTACATTGTAAAATTAAAAGAAGAATTATAATTTATATCTTGTGGAATGTTGATAGAATCTACTGGTGAGATGTAGACAAAGGAAAACATAATGAAAGGAAACTAAATTAAGCTTAACTTTCTCATATCACCTATTTATCATTGTTGTTTGGATCAGGTATTGGGTTTTTAGATTTTTTAGATTCTAAGATTAGTTGATTACACTTGGCTCTGTGGTGAATATGTTAGCAAAGGTGTTTATGAAAGGAAATAATTGCACAGCATGGGGTTATTCCTTTGTGCACATTTAGATAATGAGAGGTGCCTTTCCAAATGCATCTTTTCGTGTCCCTAGTTGATATTCGGTTGGATTTTTTCTGCAGGTTTTGGCTGTTTTTTTACCTCCTTTTGGATCTTTCTTCTTGAGTTGCAAAAATCTTACAAGCTGCATTTTTTGTCTATTGTGCTTTCTTATTTTGTCATTTGTAAGTTCTACTTCTTACAAAAGCTCGTTTTTTTTAATCTTTGATGAGTTATCTTGTGGACGTTCAAGATTTGGGGTTGCTTTTTTTCAGTTTTAATCTTTTACTAATCATACAATACGAGTTTGATATGGTTGAACTGAGGTAGCTTCTCTGATGAAATAACCAAGTTGGCCATATTGTATGTAAAGAAAAATTTAGCACAGTTTTCTTTTAGAAGAGAAAATAATTTTATCTAAGGGTCGGTTTATGAGGGGAGAAATGAAGCGGAGGAAGGAGAAGGAATGAGGATTATTTGGTCACTACAACAAAACAATAATAAAGATAGAGTTCATTGAACAAAATGACTATTTGGAAAAATAATAACTTACTATTGAGGACCAAATTGTTTCTACTCCCTTGCTTTACCCACCCTTTCTTTCCCTTCCATTCAAGCAAATCCAACTAATGACTCGTACCTTTTGTAGCTTTAACATTATAATTGGTATGAAGGTCATTTTAAAAGAAGAAGAAATCCTTTTTCTTTTTGACAAAAGCATATGAAAAAAGATTGCTAACTTCCAAAATGCCTTCTTTTTTCAGTAACAGTCTTTGCACTAGACCTTAAAAAGGTTTATATAAGAACTCCTTGGTAATGGCTAAAATTTTAAGGTGGTTAAACTAGAAGGCCATAACCTCCTTGACCTGGTTTTGGTCTAGGTTGCTGAGCAGGCATAGGGAGACAAGAAGAGAACAGAAAGTAGACTTCCTGGAAGTAGCAAATTTTCCTTCTAGGATGATAATAGAGAGAACCACCTGCTTTTTCCTCTCTTTTACTAGCGGACATGCTAGTGTTCAATCTATCAGAAAATTAAATAATACTTTACTGTATATGTGCATTTATTTGCATAGCATATAAGGATTGGTGTCATCCTCTCTATTTGCTCAAGGACTTTGAGAACCTCGTAAACATTTTGATCGATATGTAAATATCTTTGTATGTAGGTTTCAACTCCCTCATTGCATGTGAATGAATGATACCTACTAGTTTTATGTCCACAAAAAATGTTGCATAGCATATAAGCATTCATTCATGAAGTATTTTTACAGGCAATGGCTCTGTCTATTTTTTCTTATACTCATTAATCCTTATGGTTCAATACCGTGTAACACATAGAACTTTACAGTTTTTAGTGACATTAACACTATAAATTAAGGATTGTTTTGATAAGTTTATGTTTGCAGTTATCTGGACACAAATTTCAATCGAGTCTAATCTGGGTGTATTTTTTATGATGGGACTTTATGTTGTTCATGGTTGAGGTTCTTTGGTTTGAGCTTGGATGTAGAAATGAAAAAAGAGCAAGTGCAAGTATTTTCAAATGGGGAAGAAAACCCGTGGGTAATAACTGCCCTATGGCACTCAATTTTTTTTTCAAATAAAAAGTATGAACAGTATATTAAAAAATGGACACCAAGGGGGTGTCACCTGTATTTATATATTTACATATCAGTAAGTAAATCAATGACATTCCCAAAATCATCCCACCTATAAATGTCATGATTCAAATTTAAAAACAAAAAAAAATGTAACCATTTATCTAATTTTATACATTTCACACTCAATCCCCTCAAAACTCTCATATTTCTTTTTCTTCCGTATCATCCAAAAAATAGTTAAAGGAATGAGAAATAAAGCTTTTCTTTTTTGAAAAATACCCACCAAAGCCCTGATTGCATCCCTTACCGACTCCCAATAACCCAATTAATCCCCAACAATCCATAAATCATAGACCATATATCATACACCACCAGGCACCAGATAAGAACATGGTTGCACGTCTTGCATCCTTCTTGCAAAGATAACAGTCATTGACAAGAGTTCGACCCCTTCTTATTAAGTTGTTAATAGTCAAAATACATTCCCTACCTGCCTCCCAAGCAAAAAAGAAATTCTAGACAGTGCATTCACTCTTAAAAACTTATAGCAGGATTTAACTGTGAACTCCCCTTGCTTCTCTAATTTCCACACAAGTCTATCATTTATGTCCTACAGTTGAACAGTGGCTAAAAGTTGTAATAAGGTCTCATATTCCTCAATCTCCCGATCATTCAAATTCCTATGCATATTCACCTCCAAACTGGTCTCCCTTCCACCATCACATATGCCTCATCCATGGTCATCATCTTCGATTGTGCAATGGCAAAGATACTAGGGAATTGGTATTTGAGTCATCCATTCCCAATCCATTTATCTTTCCAAAAAACGGATTTTATTACCTTTCCCTATTCTCTATTGAATACAATCATAGAACTGTTGTTATCCATCCCAATCTTCTGCCACAAACCCGACCCATGAAGTCTAACCAACTCCTTCACCACCCCACTCCTATCCCCCTGCCCCCACCTAACATTAATCACCTTCTTTCACAATCTCTCATTTTCACTCATGAATCTCCAAAGCCATTTGCCTTATAGAGCAGTATTCATTTTCATCAAGGATCTAATCCCCAAATTCCACCTCTTCATAGATTTTTCACCTCCTCCTAGTTGACTAAATGGTATTTTCTTCTTCCAATGTCATTCCCCCACGGGAACCTGTATTGAATGTCTTCCAATTTTTTTTGGCCACCTTAACAAGGATAGTAAGAACTGATAGAAAGTAAATAGGAAGATGAAAAGTGTACTCTTTATTAGTGTTAACCTACTACCCTTAGATAAAAAACTTCTCTTCCAATTAGCAAGTCTTCTTTCAAATCGCTCAATCATAGCTTCCCACATCATCACATGCTTATATTTAGAATCCAAAGACAAACTGAGGTACTTAATGGGCAATCTCATTGCTTTGCAGCCCGACAACTCAACTAACATAATCTCTACAATCTTCACCATATCAGATTTATTCACATTAATTTTCAACCCGGAGACTGCCTGAAAGCATAAAAGAACACACCTTAACTTCAAAATCATCCTTACCTCTGGTTGAAAGAAGATCAAGTTATCATCCGTAAAGAAAAGATGAGAGATGTCTATCCCATGATCTACACCACCCACTGTCACCCCTTTCAACAAATCTATCTCACAAGCCCTCTCAATAAGACTACTTAGCTTCCATCACAATGAGAAACATAAAGGGAGAAAGTGGGTCCCCCCTGTCTCAACCCTTTAGATGCCTTGAAGAAAGAAGAAGAACCACCATTAACTATAATGGCAAAAGAGGGCGTAATAAATACAAGATCTCACCACCTCCTCCACTTCTGCCCAAACTCCGATCTGGCCAACATATAGTCCACAAAGTCCCAATTAACATGATCGTATGTCCTATGGCACTCAATAAACAGTGCTTGCTCTCATTCCTTCCAATTGCAGTTGTTATTCTCTTTTCTTCTTGTCTGTTAATTGGCTAGGAATATTGATTCTAGAATGCATGTGATTTGGAATTAGAGTTGGAACTAACCTGAGCCCACTCACAAGTAGTCTAGGTTCAGCTCTGCTTAACTGAGTTTTGAACTAGGTTTGAGTTCATTCATGAGTCCATTTGTGTCAAGGAGCTATATACAAATCCAATGGTCATATCTCTAATTCTTCCCTGTTTGTTTTTTTTAAATCGTATAGAACACCAAATTCTTTAAAAATCTATTGTGCTAACACTATTTTATATATATACATATATATATAATAGGACAATGCCTAGAGAGATTGTGAGTAACATTCAAAGATAAACAGAGAAAAACATTCTATGGCAAACCATGTGCAGCAGCCGAAACCATTTCTTAAAGATGGTAGCACTTTGTTACGGCCATAAGACCCAATACCCGGGAAAATAGTTCCGCTGTCTACGACATTATGCTCCTTAGCCCTTTCTACCATCCATGCAATGTAACACTATTATTTATTTTATACCTGTTTCATGCAATCTACTAAAGTAAACTGTATATAATATATTTTCTCTTTTGTTGTCTTTGATTCTAGAAGACTTTCTTAAGATGTTACTATACTTGTTTATTTATTATCAATGAAAAAATTCTAAAAGTGGAATGTACAAAAAGGTTGAATTGCTATTACTTATCCTCAGAAGAATGAATTAATATTATGCTTGTGAGTTTTTATGATGACTAGAATTTTACTTTTATGTTATGAGAATACATTGTCATAGCGGCTTCTGATTGGAAACTGGTATTGTTGATTCTGATACTTATCACATGGATAGTTTCCTTTGATGATCTATTAATATTCACCTTTATCATGAAGAAGTTGTCTGAGCTTGCCTTTGCATATGCACACAGCCACAAGTGTTGCCACTGAATTCCGGTGGGAACTAAAATCTCCACTCTTTTTAGTGCAAACGAGAGCTTCACAATTCTGGGTATATTGTTCTCTAAGTTGGTTCCTTGTGGTGAAGGTTTTGAGAGAAATATTTCTTGCTGGATATGGCTTGTAACTATTTTTCATGTTGCTTCTCCTTCCTTCCTCACCTTTTCTTTTTCTTTTTCTTTTTGGGGGGGTGTGGTGTGGTGTGGTGTGGGATGAGAGGATAAGGGGATGGATTGGTTTAAGAAAGTGAATTAATTAGTATTTTACTTTATGCATGGACAATTTATATTCAGGTTGATTATTCTCTCTGTTCTCTATATGAACAATTTGCATTTTGTGTCAATTGATGCTTTTGAGGTACAAGTTGATCCACAACTAGGTATGTATTTTACTTGAAACATGTTCAAGTTGCTGTTCTCTCTCTCTCACTCTCTCTTAAAATGTATGCTGTATGCGTTATATGTTAATATCATTGTTAACATAAAGGAGAGGTGTGAGCTAATTAATTTGCCTTACTACTTTGCCTGGTAACCAAATAGTGCTCTCTTTTTCAATAGAAAATGCATGGTGTCACGTACTTAGCAAATGGTATTAAGCCAGTTGTTGCTTCTAATGGTGATTTTTATTCTGTTCTTGTCTTTCTTATCCCCTTTTAATTAAGGATCCTAATATGAAGTCTTTGTACAGCATATCCTTTCAGTTTTTTTGGCCCGTTTATATGAACCAAATAGATGCGAGATAATGTCTTTTATTGGATTGCTTTAATTTATATTAAACACGTCTGTTGAAAATGAATTTGGATCAGGTTCCTTACATGACCATGAAGGTAATGAACTTTACTCTCCTCTCACTTCTTGGTGTTAAGAGTTAGGATCATTAAACTCGGATTTATTGGCCTTTAATATGCTGATCTCCATTTTATTTTTGGGATATTAATATATTTATAGTCATTATTGTTGTTTACATCTAGTTTTATTGGGTAGTTTGTCGATTTTCCGGTACAAATATTATCGGTGCAACAATAGTGAGAGTCACACACCCGGGCATTAGATCCCTAGCATGGCAGACAGATTGAAAGTATTTTGCATGTGTATGAACTGTTTTGGACATTTAGAATGGTTATCACCTGTTACTTTCTTCTGTAATTGTATTTGGAATATTGTTCTTAGCAAAATCATAGGCCTGTGTAACTGACATATATAAGAAGAAGACATGGGGAAGGGGTAGCAACAAATGTTTGTGATGTGGAGGCGTATTACTTGCAAAAAGGGTGAAACTTTTATAATTGAACAGGTTGCAATTTTTCTATATTTCTTGTAAATTTATTCCTGTGTTTGTTGATTGTTATATCATCGTTTATTTGTAGTTGGTTAGAAAGATAAACTTGGGTAAAGATTACTTGGTGTTGTAGGATCATGTTCAACCGATCCATATTGGTAATGTTGGTAATGGAAGAGAGCTCGAAGCTGACTGTAATAATTTATTTGTTTGAAACTGGACTTGTCATCAGACTACTTGAGCAACAAGTTGAGTGTGTTACTATGCAAACTCAGATTCTCAAAACACCAATAATATTTTTAATTCAGTGACTTCTTACCAGTAAACTAAGATGATAAGGACTATAATCAGTTGATGATGAACTGGTATTAATATCTTTGTGGGGTTTTGCCACTATTTATTTGGGCTCAACTTTTGCAACTTCTTACAACATATATTTTTAAGACACTTTTTTTCTTTTTGGTTAAGAGTTTAAATTTAGTGCACTATATGTGTTTATATTTTGAGTATTATAAATACTATTAAAACAGTAAAAGTACTTTTAATTCAAATATAAAAAATATTGATACATTAAAAAACAAAAGTTGTCTTGTTTAATAGAAATAATTGTAAATATTGAAATAAGCTAAAAAAAATTATAAGAATTAATTGTTTTATACTAAATAAAAATTAATTTAATTATTTTTTAATTCTAATAATATTTAAATAGTTAAAAATATAACTCCCCTTTTCTCTTGGCTTCTTTCTCACCCACCTCCTCCTCCTAATTGGTCCTTTCCTTTATTGTTTGCTCTTCATCGCCACAAAAACAAAAATAAAAATAAAAGAAAGCTAGAGAGAGAGAATGTGTGGCTTTACCAATTAGAGGTTATACACACACACCACGCACATGAACTAGATTATTGTATCCAAGATTCCTCCCCTATTGCCTTCTCTCTTTAAAGTGATTCAATTACCAGATCCATCTTTCTAAGCTATAGTTTGACCATAATAAACCACTCATTACATACCAAATTTTCCCACAGCCTAGTCTAACAGCAGTACCACCAACTTCTTATCCATATATCTTGTTGGCGATAGCATCTAGTGGCACTGTCTGATAACTTTGTCTGGAGGTCGAACAGGGAAAAATGATGGGACTATGAATGGTTTGAACCATTTCAACAACCATTCAATCCAAGGAGGCCACGGGTTTGACCACTCAAAGGAGATTATAAGCAGCCAAGACACGGCCAAGCAAGTCCAAAGAAGGAACCAAACAGCCTAAAGAAGAGGAAGAATCCATGCAGCAAGGGATGTTCAAGCCAAGATCCACATGAATTGGCCCATAAACAATGACCATATAAAGAGAATAAAGTCAAACAAGGTATAAACATCACAAATGATGGATTTGAACCACTTGGGAAGAATAGTATGATGCTTAGTGGGCCTATTACAAGAGTTAAATAAGCCTTTCAACTCCTTGTTCAAGAGTGGATACGTAAAGAAGAAGGATTTGGATCAAGTAAAGAAGACCACAAGAGGAGAAATTTAAGCCCACTCCGCCAAGGGCAAGAAGGACATGCATTTTACTATAAATCAAGGAAGAAACCTAGGCAAACATGTGCGAAAATCTTCTTCTTATGTGAAAGATTTTTCCAACCCGAGGGGAATATGTCCAAGTAGGAAATTTCCTTTTATTTTCCATACCCTACAAAAACAAACAACTAAATCCTAATTATTCAAGGAGAATCGACATTCAAGGTAAAACATCTTCTTTGGCCAATTCCATCCCTTCATAAGAGGCAACTAAATATCTTTGGCATTTAACGCAAGGATCCTCACGGTTTGGGAAAGTTTTATATAGGTTTGGATTATTCTTTAATTTTCTCTATGGCTGGCCCTATTTTTTTTTTCTTTCTTTTTCACTTAAGAATTTCATCACTTAAAAGAGAGGTCTTCATCAATTAAGAGGTTTCCTCAAGAGAAGTGGCATATCTACCCTATTTTGATTAAATCTTTCCTAATTGTAATTTTTGTCTTATTTTATTTTTGATTTGATTTCTTACTCAAGAATGTACAATTAGTTAAGAGATTTATTTTGTAACGACTCCAGAAATATCCAAAGGAAATAAAAGATAATTAAAGTACATAAGCGTAATAAATGTTCAGGGTTTAAAATCCTTACACAAATAACTTAAAGTACCAAACAGTGTTACGGAATTCACTCTTTTGAAAGAAACATAAGAATTAGGAAATAAACGATAAATAAAAAAATCTAGTATCTACTCGCAATCTTCTTGCGGATCGGGCTCTGGAACCTAGTACTCTTAATCTGAAATGGTTAAATAAGGGATGAGCTACACTAGTCCAATAAGGATATCACACTATATCACCTATACACCTATACAGAAGTAAAGGTTGATATAAAATCAACACACTAATGGAGCACTTAATTTAAATAAATTCGTTTATCATAAATAAAACCATTTACCATTCACTTACTGTAATGAGATTTATAAAAATAACTTATGTAGACAATTAATATCATACGGATCATAGTTTTATGTAAAATCAGCAACATAACACATATCAGAAATTTATATACATCGTCAATAAACCAAACAATAACTCTCTCTTCTTCACCAACCTACTAGTATCCATGAGGGTTCGTAGGGATGTCTACGCTACACGCGAACCATTTCCTTTAACAATCTCAATTATAGGTTGTCTTCATACCCCGTCCGGTATGAACACCAAATTATTAAACCTAAATATCCCGTCCGGTATGAGAGTGACGCGGGCCGTCCCCATACCCCGTTCGGTATGAGTGCCAAATTATCATATCTTCATACCCTATCCAGTATAACATAACGTTCACGGTAGGGTTCCATATATATCCGGTCCGTCCACCATCTCCCAGGATATCTAGTAAGACTGTCTTCTTCATCTATTCATCTTACCACACAACTTTCCATTTTCCATTAGTCTCCATTTTCCAAATCAACCATAATCACACTAACAAATAAACATGTATAAGGGAATACAATCATATCTCAATTTTCCTACTAAACGGTGATCACGTAAGGCAGCAATACATGCATTCAAATCATAAAATTGATAAATCAGATACTATCGTGTCTTTAAACTGTAAAATAAATCAACAGAAATCAATAGAAAATAATTTTCGATTTTGGCTCCATTAGAAATCCGTAATTAATTATGCACATTTATTAAATTCGCACAAAATAATATATTATTATTTATTTAAACTTTAATTCTATGATAGGGAATAAGGTGAGGGATCTTTACTCGATTTGATGTCCGAAAAGCTAAACTGTTCGACTGCGCTTACGGGCGATTCCCGGGTTCCCTAAAATTTTCTTCAGGAATTAAAACGCGCTAATAGTACCTAAAAATGTTCCAAACAAACCTAAAATCAGTCGCAGGGCCCACTTGACTAATTTCAGAATTTCGGCACGGCAGCTCCGCCGTGCTCTGGTGGGCGGCGGCGGTTCGCCTCGAGTCGGTTGTGTTCGACCGAATTCGACTGATTTTGCATCGATCCCTACGAAAAAATACATTAAATGACCTCGCTTGGCCCAAAAAATACAAAAAATTGAAACTCACCGGCGGCGAGGCTCTCCAGTGCGACGGCTCCTCTAGATCACGTTGCGGCTGAGTGTTTTGCTCCGGTCAACCTGTAGAGAAGGATACGTGATCACAATGGTGAAAAAATTACACATAATGAGAATCGAGAAGGGCCTCATCAGAGGCATTTTATGAAATGTTCTGCGGCGGCAGCGCCGGGTTTCGTCAATATTTTTTGGCCAATTGGCCGGTCTTTTTGCTCCAATTTGGCCATGTGTGAGCTTAAAATTAAATTTTGAGAAAAAAAGAAAGTTTTTATCGTTTTTTACGGCCAAAAAGGGTTCCGGTGCAGCAGCGAGTGGAGGCGGCTCCTTCTCGGAGGGCAGGTCTTCTTCTCCAACAAGGGGTTCTAGCGGCTAGGGTTAGGGTTTGGTGCGAATGAGAGTTATTTATATCCATCTGCTTTTGATCTGGGATGTCCATCGCGTTTGATCTGGACTGTCCGATCGCGATTAAATAAGGAGTGAATCTAGACCGTTCATCACGATCCAATTTGGACCGTCCATCGTGATCTAATCTGGACCGTCCAATCACGTTTGAATCTGGTTATTCGATCGCGTTTGGGAGGGAGCGCATCTAGGCCATCCATGCGCGCAAGAACGGACCTGAGCCGTTCGATCACGGGCACGCGGATTGCTTGCGTGGCACTGCATCAGTGCCTGTTGCCACGTGGCGTGTCCTGGTTAATCAAAACTGCTGACCGGGCATCCTACGTAGTAATTTTTTTAAATTACGTTTTGACCCTTGGTTTTCAATTTTTCTTTCAAAAATACCCATAGAACTCAAATTTTTACCCATTTTCTCTAAAATTATTTTCAATTTCATCCTCCATCAATTGTACTTCCTTTTTTACTCTAAATTAAAATTAAAAATTAAAAAATTAAGAAATTATATTTATAAATAAATCTTAAATTATATTAAAATTAAATTTAGGGTATTACAACTCTCCCATCTTTAAAAGAAATTTGGTCCCTCAAATTTGTCTCTCTCATTCTCAATCAAATAGCTTGGGATATTTGGTTATGAAATCTGATTCTAGCTCCCATGTGGCCTCTCTCGGTGTGTGATTCTGCTATAGGACCTTAACAAAGGAAATTTTCTGGTTGCAGAGTAATCTGCTCTTTCGGTCCACAATACCGACCGGTACTTCTTCGTAGGACAGATCCTCCTGGAGTGAAAGAGACTCGTTGGGCAAGACGTAAGAGGGGTCAAGGTTATACTTGCATAACATGGACACATGAAATACATTATGGATATTGAAGAGTTCTGGAGGCATTACCAGTCTGTAGGTGGCAGTACTAATTCTGTCTAAGATTTCAAATGGTCCAATAAATTGGGGATTCAATTTTCCGCTCTTACCGAACCTACTGATTTTCTTGAAAGGAGTGACCCCCAAATTCTAAATCCCTCATCTGGGTGTCTACATAGTTTTTATCCTTGTTCTGAGCCGTCTGAATGTTTTTTATGATCTTAATTATTTTGGATGTAGTCTCCTTTACCAGATCTGGGTCGAACAGTTTTCTATCGCCCACTTCTTCCCAAAAAATTGACGATCTGCATAAGCGCATATAACGCCTCATATGGAGCCATGCCAATACTCACTTGGTAGCTGTTGTTGTAGGCGAACTCTATCAGGGTTAGATGGTCATCCCAATGGCCCCCGGAGTCAAGAACACAAGTTCAAAATATATCCTCAAGTGTGCGGATTGTCCTTTTTGACTGTCCATCGGTCTGAGAATGGAATGCAGTACTAAGAGACAGCTTTATTCCCATGGCTTGCTGAAAGCTAGACCAAAATCGAGAAGCGAACCTGGGGTCCCTATCGGACACTACTATCATTGGCACTCCATGTAGTCTAACTATTTTTCGGATATACATTCTTACTAACTTGTCTAAGGGATCGGTCATCTTGATGGCCAAGAAGTGAGAAGACTTAATAAGCTAGTCAATAATTACCTAGATTGCATCATGTCGTGAGCGTGCCTTAAGTAATCCTATCACGAAGTCCATGGTGATATGTTCCCACTTCCATTCCGGGATCGGTAATGGCTAAAGTATCCCATTTGGGCATTGATGCTCTGCCTTGACCTATTGACATACCAAACACTTAGAAATAAAGTCAACTATATCTCATTTCATCTCGTTTCACCAAAATCGGGGTCGCATACTTTGGTATATCTTAGTGCTATCGGGATGTATAACAAACTTTGAGCTATGGGCTTCCGTCATAATGTTCTTCTTTAACTCACTGTCACCTGGAACACACATTCTGTCTTAGAATCTGAGCAACCCATCGGCGGAGATTCAAAATTTTGAGTTAACTCCCTGTTCTGCATCTTCCTTGAGGGCTGCTAGGGTGGAGTCGGCAGACTGAGCTTCCCTTATTCTCTGGATTAACTTAGGCTGAACGGGAAGGTGGCCCAAATATGTAACTCTCCTCAGGTCCTAAAGTCGTACCTGTTGTGTGGCCCCTATTTGCATGCATTCTGAAACCATCAATTGGGTAATGTACCTGCACTTTTTCTGCTGAGTGCGTCGGCTACCATGTTACCCTTACCCGGATGATAGAAGATGTCACAATCATAGTCCTTGAGAAGTTCTATCCATATTCTCTTACGCATGTTGAGATCCTTCTGAGTGAATATGTATTTCAAACTCTTGTGATCAGTATAGATCTAAAAGGTCTCCCCATATAAATAATGGTGCCAAGTAGGAGGCATCAACACACAACCCAGACCTAGGTAGGAGGCATCACTGTAAACTATATATCCACCTGATCCGCTCAGTAAGGCCAATACAGGTGCAGTAGTTAGCCACTTCTTTAGTTCATAAAAACTTTTTTCACAGTTCTCGTTTCACTCAAAATTGATATTCTTCTTTGTGGGCTGAGTCAGAGGAGGAGCTAGACTAGAAAATCCTTCTACAAACTTGCGGTAATAACCCGCAATTCCTAGAAAACTACGGATCTTCTTAACTAATGTCAATTTTTCCCAACTGAGCACTGCTTCAACCTTTTCAGGATTCATTTACACTCCATCCTTTGATATGATGTGTCCTAGGAAGATAGTCTGTTCAAAGCAGAACCCACACTTACTCAATTTTGCAAATAACTTCTTTTCTCTAAGAACTTGCAAAACTTAAGTCAGATGGTGGGCGTGTTCCTCTTTTTTTTTTTAATAAACTAAGATGTCATCAATGAATACAATAACAAACTGATCTAGAAATTGTCTGAAAATCCTGTTCATCAAGTCCATAAAGATGGTTGGAGCGTAGGTTAATCCAAAAGGCATGACCAGGAACTCATAGTGTCTGTACCTGGTTCGAAAGGCTGTCTTGGGGATGCCTTTTGCCTTGATTTTTATCTCATGGTAACCTGAACGCAGGTCTATTTTGGAGAAAACTTGGGCACGTTGTAACTGATCGAAGAGGTCATCAATCCTAGGGAGGGGATACTTGTTCTTGATTGTGACTTTGTTCAGACATCTGTAATCAATACATAACATCAACGTCCCATCTCCCTTTTTGGCAAAGGTGACTCCGGCGCCCCAAGGGGACACACTATGTCGGATAAACCCACTGTCCTGCAATTCAGTGATCTGTTTCCTCAGTTCTTCCATCTCAACACGGCTCATGTGGTAAGGAGCGACCGAAATGGGCTGGGTGCCTAGCTGAAGGTCTATGGTGAATTCGACTTCTCTGTTCACTAGCAGTCTGGGTAATTCATCCGAAAATACATCTAGAAAGTCTCGGACTACCGGAATTCCTTGAATACAAATCTCTTTCTTGGGTTAACCTAGTTAGAGAAAACAACAGGGTTAAAGTACTTGATAATAAGAAATTTGTCGTAGAAAAAAAATGCTAAACGATTTTATTAATTTGTAAATGGCTCCTCATTAGGAGGATTGAATACAACCTTCTTGTTAAAACAATCTATGGTGGCGTGATACGCCGCTAGCCAGTTCATTCTTAAAATCACATCAAAGTCCTCCGTGTCTAATTCTATTAGGTCCACACTCAATTTCTTATCTGCTATATCTATGACATAGACTCTATATACAGCTTCTTCCAATAGTATCATACTCCCACTAGTAGACATAAACAACACAGAATCAAGTTTATCAGGTAATACATTAAATTTTGATGCAAAATAAGTGAAACAAATGAATGTGATGCACCAGTATCAATCAAAACATGAGCAAGATAGTTACAGATAGTGTACATACCCTGTATCATGTCCGGGTTGGCTTCTGCATCCTGCTAGGTGAGATTGTAAGCTCTGCCCTGAATAAGAGGTCTGCCCTGATTCAGATTCCTTGGACACTCTCTCATATAATGTTGGGCACTACCACATATGCGACAAGTGTTGTTGAGGTGATAGCAGGGTCGGTCTTCATGATCCCTACCATAATGCTGATAGATCTTACCGCGTCATGCCACTAGAGCCTGAGGGGGAGCCTGGATTACCAGCCTTAGCCAGAACGACCAAATAAGTCCTGATCTCCAGCACAAACAACTGTTGTCTGATCTATAGATGGAGACCCCACTCGAACCTTTTAGCCTTCCTGCCTTCATCCAACAATGTCTCAGGGGAATATCGGCCTAACTCTAGAAACTTGCGAGCATATTCTGACACAGTCATGTTTCCCTGGACCAACTGTACAAACTCAATCTCTTTCAGATGTCGGAGATGCTCTGTAAGGTATTCTGCACGAAAAGCCGCCAGGAACTGTTCCCAAGTAACTAGAACAAGCAGGGTGGTCTGTTTGAATTCCCACTAACGGTCTACTTCTCCCACTAGCATGTAGCTAGCAAAGGTGACTTTTTGTTCGGGAGTCACTCCCAGGGTCTTAAAGGCCTTCTCTGTCTCTACTAACCAGTACTCGGCATCTTCAAAAGAGGATCCCCCTGCAAAAGTAGATGAGTTTAATCTCTTATACCTCTCTATGTAGCCTGGGTCCCATGGAAGAGGGACTGGGCAATGCTGAGGATGGACTGGGTAGCCCTGCGGTGGTACTTACTGTATGGTGGGGGCACTGGATTGTACTGTGGTACTGCCGGATGGTACTGTGGCTAGGGCATCGGATCGTACTGTAGTGGTACCGGGTAGTACTGTGGAGGAGCAAGGTCGTACCGAGGTGGTTTGGGATCTTCTTGTTGCAGGGGTGGCTCAACCAGTGGTAGCTGAGGAGAGTTAGGTAGCTTTCTCCTTTCCTTTCTGCCCTGCTGGGCAGCAATGAATCTCTCCAGCATATCAAATATCCAGTCAACAACTTCTCTAAGTGAGCCATCCTGGGCTGCTCGGTTTAGTGGGGATATTCCTCTCCTCATCTATATGTACCTACATTTCACAAGGAACGGTTGAGTGATAATCCATTATTTTAGTGTTCTCTAAGAATTTTATGTAAGGAATGGGTTCGAGGAACGCGACTCTGATACCAACTATAACGACTCCGAAAATATCCAAAGAAAATAAAAGATAATTAAAGTATGGAAGTGTAATAAATGTTTAGGGTTTACATTTCTTACACAAATAACTTAAAGTACCAAAAAGCGTTACGGAATTCACTCTTTTGAAAGAAACATAAGAATAAGGAAATAAACGGAAAATAAAGAAATCTAGTATCTACTCACAATCTTCCTACGGATCGGGCTCTAAAACCTGTTCCTCTTTATCTGAAATGGTTAAATAAGGGATGAGCTATACTAGCCCAGTAAGGATATTACATAATATCACCGACACAGAAGTAAAGGTTGGTATAAAATCAATATACTAATGGAGCACTTAATTTAAATAAATTCGTTTATCATAAATAAAACTATTTACCGTTCACTTACTGTAGTAGAATTCATAAAAATAACCTATGCAGATAATTAATATCATACAGACTATAGTTTCATGTAAAATCAATAACATAACACATATCACAAGTCTATAGACATCGTCAATAGACCAAACAATAATTGTCACTTCTTCACCAGCATACTAATATCCATGGGGGTTCATAAAGATGTCTCTGTTACACGCGAATCCTTTCTTTTAACAATCTCAATTAGGGGCTATCTCCATACCCTGTCCGGTATGAGTGTCAAATTATTAAACCTCAATACTCTGTCCAGTATGAGCACCAAATTATCATGTCTTCATACCCCGTCCAGTATGAGACAATGGTCACGGTAGGGTTCCCTATGTACCCAGTCCGTTCACCATCTCTCAGGATATCTAGTAAGGCTTCCATCTTCATCTATTCATCTTCCCACATAACTTTTTCATTTTCCGTTAGTCTCCATTTTTCAAATCAACCATAATCACACAAACATACAAACATGCATAAGGGACTACAATCATATCTCAATTTTCCAACTAAACAGTGATCACATAAGGTAGCAATATATGCATTCAAACCATAAAATTGATAAATCAGATATTATCATGCCTTTAAACTGTAAAATAAATCAACAGAGACCAATTTTCAGTTTTGGCTCCATTAGCAATCCATAATTAATTATGCAGATTTATTAAATTCTCACAAATACTATATTATTATTTATTTAAACTTCAATTCTATGATAGAGAATAGAGTGAGGGATCCTTACTCGATTTGATACTCGAAAAGCTAAGCTATTCGACTGCGCCTACGAGCGATTCCTGAGTTCTCTGAATTTTTTTTAGGAATTAAAACGTGCTAATAGTACCTACAAATTTCCCAAACAAATCCAAAATCAGTCCTGGGGCCCACTTGGCCAATTTTAAAATTCAAGCACGGCGACTGCGCCGTGCTCTGGCAACGGCGCTGCCGTGGGCGGCGGCAATCCACCTTGGGTCGGCTGTTTTTAGCCATTTTGAATGAATTCGACTGATTTTGCATCGATCCCTGCAAGAAAACACGTTAAAGGGTCTCAGTTGGCCAAAAAAAATAAAAAATTGAAACTCATAGGCGATAGGGCTCTCCGTTGCGGCGGCTCCTCCGGCTCACGTTGTGGTTTGGTGTTTTGCTTCGGTCAACCTGTAGAGAAGGATACGGTGTTCACAACAGTTAAAAAATTACACATAACGGGAATCGGGAAGGGCCTCATCGAAGACGTTTTGTGAAATTCCCCGAACGGCACTGCCGGGCTTCGCCGGCCTTTTCTGCCTAATTATCCTGTCTTTTTGCTCCGATTTGGCTATTGGTGAGCTTAAAATTGAATTTGGAGTAAAAGGGGAAGTTTTTACCTTTTTTGGTGGTCGAAAAGGGTTCTAGTGCGGCAGCAGGTGGCGGCGGCTCCTTCCCGGTGGCCAGGTCTTTTTCTCCGGTGAGGGTTTCTGGCGGCTAGGGTTAGAGTTTGGTGCGAATGGGAATTATTTATATCCGTCCGCTTTTGATCTGGGTCGTCTATCGTGTTTGATCTGAACCATCCGATCGCGATTAAATAGGGAGTGAATTTGGACTGTTCATCGCGATCTAATCTAGGTCGTCCATCGCGATATAACCTGGACTGTCTGATCACGTTTGAATCTAGCCATTCGATCGCGTTTGGGAGGGAGCGCATCCAAGCTGTCCGTGCGCATGGGAACGGACCTAGGCCATTCGATCGCGAGCACGCAGATCGCCCGCATGTCTCCCTGCGTGGCACCGCATCAGCGCCCATTGCCGCGTGGCGTGTCCTAGTTCGTCAGGGCTGCTGACCGGACATCCTACGTGGTAATTTTTTTCTAAATTACGTTTTGACCTCTGATTTCTGATTTTTCTTTAAAAAATACCTCCAAAACTTAAATTTTTACCCATTTTCCCCAAAATTGCTTTCAATTTCATCCTCCATCAATTTTTACTTCCTTGTTTACTCTAAATTAAAATTAAAAATTGAAAAATTAAGAAATTATATTTATAAATAAATCTTAAATTATATTAAAATTAAATTTAGGTATTACATATTTTATTGTATTTTACTTGACCTACAACTATAATCGACTTTCAATTCATGGTTGCAAATAACAAGTTTCAAAGTAATAAAATTACAAAATTTTAACTTTTAACAAGTGAGATGTTCTTCACTAATCTCATTGAGCAAAGAAGTTGTTAAATTTATCAAGATAACTCTTGTAGCATTTTATCAATTCTTAATTTTCCTAATTACCTTAGGTCTCAACATCTATTGATAGCAAGTGAAGTAGGAGGGTTTATTTAGCTCATAAATTTTGGTACTAATTAAAATCGTATGAGTTTTGGATTGTATTATTGATTTTGGGTTCTGCATCATTTGGTATCAGAGTTTAGACTTGACATAAATATTACTATCTTTACATCTTTTGTCCTTGCACTATTATTATCATCTATTTACCCAAAAAAAAAAGATTAAAACAAGAAATAGCAATTGAGTTTTTCCTCATTTGTTATTTTCACGTTGAGCATTATCATCATCATCATCTTCTTGTTTGTTCACTTCAATTTCTTTCTATTTTTGTTCAAGTGACCAAATTACTACTCTATTAAAAAAAAAGAATAAAAGAAAACCGATTATTTATCACATAAATCAGTTTATACTTTGTGTTTGCTCAACTACTTATTCGTCACTATTCTTTACTATAAAAAAACCTAACCTTTCTTTGTCTTTGTGCAAGGCTAAATCTTATACCATCTTAAAGAGGTTTTTCTCGCTTGTCTTTATCCCAAATCAACATGCATCCATACATATGCATTCCATTAGCACTAAACTTCATCATATTAGAGTGTAGCGTTCATCAAGATTAAAATGGAGGAATATCTTTAGTTTCCTCCTTAGGGACTAAACAAAATCCATACATCATCTTTACTTGTCTCTTCTTGCACTCTAAGTTTCTCATTCATGTGTTAAACTCTTGTTTATAAAAATTATGCCACATTTGTTTTTTCCATAAAGTTCCTTGAGATTTTTTAAGACAAAGTTTGAGTACCTTGATTTAAGAGGATCTTATCTGATATTCAACTTACGAGAAGCGAACCGAGAGGTCAAATGCAAGAATGGGTGAGCTCAAAAGAGGGTAAAAACCAAATTCTGAGTGAAACACGATAGAATCAATGAAAGAGTGAATTTTTTCTACAAACCTTTTTAATTGTATGGATCTTTCTTGAAAATATCATATCTAAGTGAAAATCACAATCTCGCTGATATGAAACTCTTTAAGGAGGTTAGGCAAATAGAAATTGCTTAGCTCAGTAGAGTAGTAAAAGACATGAGAAGTGGTCGTAGTAGAGTAAGACGTGAGACCCCTAATACACAATGTTTTAGGACCCGAATCCAAGATGAGGAGGCCAAGTCTTGTAATCCTATCATTCAAATGAAGGAATGATATTGAAGCCTACTTGGAGTGGGAGATAAAGGTAAAGCTTGTATTCGATTGTCATAACTACAGTGAAGAAAAGAAGGTAAAGTTGGCTACTGTAGAATTCACTGATTATGCCCTAGATTGATGGGACCAACAAAACTCATTAGATGGTGTAATGGAGAGATATGAGAGGTATAATGAGAAAAAAAGGTTTGTACCTTCTTACTACTATAGAGAAATGCATAAAAAATTGCAACATTTTATATAAGGATCCATGTCCGTCAAGGAGTACAATAAAAAGATTGTGATCAAAAGTTATAGAGGTATGGTAACACTACCTTTTGTCCAAGGAGTTTGTGATTCACACGATCATGAATCCCTAAAGCATTTAACAGGTCAAGAAAAGCTCAATCATCAACTCAGTAAATGGGTAAAATTCATCAACTCTTTTCCCTATGTGATCAAATATAAATAAGGTAAAATATAATGTTATGGTTGATGTTTTGTTAAGAAGGTATGCTCTAATCTCAACTCTTAGTTCCAAATTATTAGTTTTTAAGCACATCCAACACATGTATACTGAAGATAATGACTTTACCAATGTTTACAACGTATGTGAAAACTATACGTTCCAGAAGTTTTATAGACATAATATTTTTCTATTTAAAGATGGAAAATTGCGCATCCCTAATTGTTCTTTACAAGAATTGCTAGTGTGCAAGGCATATAGTGGGGATTAATGGGTCATTTCAAGGTAGTTAAGACCATATACATATTGCAAGAACAATTTTATTGGCCCAATATGCGAAAGGATGTAGTGAAAAATTGTGATAGATGCATCACATGTAGGTAAGCCAAATCGAGGTCTCTACTTATAGGTTATGTATTACTTATTCCTATTGTACCTTAGACTGATGTTTTTATGGGTCTTTTTTAGGGTTATTGAGGACTAAAAAGAAAGAGTGACAACATATTATTTTTAGTCGGCAGATTTAGTAAAATGACACACTTTATTATCTGCCATAAAATAGATAACACAACAAATTGATGTGATCTTAGATAGCGCAAGTTTGGTTCTAAGGATGTAATCCTGCATTAAGGAGGAATTGCGGAGAAATCAGGACTTCCGCGGGATATTTACCTACGAGTCTGCAGTTGAACACTGGACAACATATAGATATAGACCCACACGTGAAAAATATGAGATTCCCCCAAGGACAAGCAGTAAAAGCTAGAAGATTTATGCGATTGTGTAGGCATGCACATACACGAGAAGGAGTACCTTCACATACGAGATCATTTCTCACATGAAGCAGCACGCTAAGTGTGCAAGACAACCAAACCCACACTAATAAATTGGGCTCGTGCGAGCAGACAATATCGCACCCCTATAAAAAGAAACAGCACGTAAAACATTATATAGACAGCCCTTGCCTCACGCATATAGGAGCTCGCACACGTTAAGACATGTGAAAGGGGCAACGAGATCAAGCGCGCATTCGGCCATCCACGTACACTAGGCGTACGGTTCCAGCAAGCATGTGTTCCATCTATATGCAGACAACCTGGACAGAAGCACTCCTATTCCAATTCCACTTCCTTTTTCCTTTTTTCTCATGTGATCACTACGTTAAATTTCAAGAGTGGCCTTTTACTCAAAGTGGGAGGCCAAAACAAGCATAAAAGGAAGTCTATATCAAATTGGGAATAAATTGAAGATAAAGGCACATGATGGAAATCTAGAGGAGATAGATTTCAAAAAGGAAACTCCTTCATTTAATCACATATTTCTTATGATTTTTATAGCAAAAAAAAGTCCGACCCACATGGGATAATTCATAGAGGATTGGCTAAGGGATTAAGTCTACTTCAAACAATTTAGTAATTAATTTTAATATTTTATTAAGTCTAGATAAGGATTTAATTATTTAGTTATTTTTATTTAAGTTTCCTAGTCTAAGTGTGTTTAAGAATTAAAGTAGAAATGTTTAGTCCTACTTCGAGTCGTAGAATAAAGCCTATAAAAAGGCTTCTCCATTAGTTTTGTAATCACAACTCACAACAACTTCAAGAATCAATAAAATTAAAGCTCTTGCTTTCTATGAAATTAGTTTCGTTAATTTTTTTTTAGTGTTCTTCAAGTTCTTTCAAGCTATGGAGCTTCAACAAACTTGTTAAGCTAAAGAATCAGGATTGATTTATCGGGTAAGGCATGACATCTTTCCTTATTCTTTTTATTTCCTTATTACCTTGAATTTACATGCCATATTGGTAGGTGTAGTTTCAAGTAAAGAGGGTAAATTAGGTATTAAGTTTTTTTATAGTTACTTTCTGTGAGGTTTCGGGAGTCAAGATGATCATTCCCTATCCCTCTCGCATCACAAATATTACTAACCTATTCTTTAGGAATGTTGTTTGCATGTATGACATCCCAAGAACCATTGCGAGTGATAGAGATGTCTAGTTTTTGAGTCACTTCTGGTATGCTTTATAGAACAAGTTAGGTATTAAATTACTATTTTATACTACTTATCATCCACAAATAGATGGCTAAGTAGAAGTGGTAAATAGAAACTTAAGATCTCTACTACATGCTATTGTTGGTCGAAATTTGAAAACATGAAAAAATTGTTTATCTTTACTTAAGTTTGTTTATAATCGCAGTAGTTACTCTTTCACAAGGTTCTCACCTTTTTGAAATTAATTATACATTTTTGTAATATATGTTTCCTATCTTTGTATATCTTCTATTTTTTGTATATTAGTTTGAGTCAAATCCCATTGATTGAAAATTACGACTTCATATAAGGATATATAGATAGCCAAGATTATGTATATTATCCTATATATATTCTTCCTCTTTCAATAAAGTACATACAGAAAATTTCCAACCAATTCTCTCTAATTTTCTCAACTTGCTTATTATTTTAGATGGTATCAGAGCAAAGTTAAAACCATGAAAGATGAAAATCAAACACCGCCAGAAAAATCTCTTTCTAAGCATTCAACTAATACCAATAATACTTCTATTATGGACTCATCAAACCCATATTTTATTCACCCTTCAGATCATCTTGGTGATATGCTCGTACCAATAAAATTGAATAGATCCAATTATTAATCATGGAGTAAATCCATTATTCATACTCTCACGACTAAGAATAAAATTAGCTTCAATGGAACAATTGAATCACCTTCAGAAACATAAGATCTTACAAGTCATGCTTTATGGAATCAATGTAACAGCATGATTTAATTATGACTCACTCACTCTGTAGAACCTAACTTAGCCAAAGGAGTCGTTCATGCCAAAACAGCTCATCAAGTTTGGGCAGATTTCAAAGATCAATTCACTCAAAAGAAAGCTCTAGCAATCTATCAAATCCAAAAATCATTGGCTTATCTCTCTCAAGGCACCATGTCATTCTCTATTTATTTTATAAAACTTATCGATATTTAGGATGACTTAGAAACATGTCACACTCTTCTGACCTGCAATCAGATGAAAACATATCATGAATAAAGAGAATAGGATCAAGTGATGCAATTTTTTATGGGTCTTAACGCTACAACATCGTTTGCACCAATATTTTCATGATGACTCTATTAACTAATGTATGTCAAACTTATTCTCTGGTTATTTAAGATGAAACATAGGAACAAATGACTTGAATCAACTGGAAAATTTTCTATTGTTGTTGCAATTCAAAACCATTCAAACAACTTCTCAAATAAATCCAAAGACAAGCATTGTGAACATTGCAATAGAGAATGTCACACTATTGAAAAGTGTCAAACTCTAAAATTTCATTGCAACTATTGTGATAGAAGAGAACATACTGAAGAAAGATGCAAATTTAAAAATGGCACATGGGTTTCTAATAACCATGGAGCTCAAGGGAATCAACAAGGTCAACCAAAACAACAACAACATGGATCAAGAGGAACTGCACCCAAATCCTTCTCTATTTTTAAATTGAAAAACTTTTCTCAATCTGTGCAAGACACTCATTCATAGGATGTCAATAAACTAAATCAACTCTCCAACTAGTTGAATCCCACACATGGTTTATCAGCAGTTTAAATTCAACAACTAACTCATGCATTATCTATGATGTCTACAAATTTCACTTCTAGCAATAACAATGCTTATGCAAATGTTATAGGTCTGTGTCCCTTTTCTAATATATCAATTAATTATGTATTCATTGAACCTTTGATTTTGGATAACAGAGCTACTAACCATAGCACTTCAGATTCCTCACTTTTCACTCTCACAAAACGGTCACCAATACCTATTGTCACTTTACCCACAGGGCCCCAATTACTTCTACAAGAACCATATCATTCACTTTATATATCAATTTAGATAACATTTTATGTGTTCCTTCTTTTTTATTAAACTTAATATCAGTCAGTAAAGTTACCACTACTCTAAATTGTTGTGTCATTTTATTTCCCACCTTTTGTGTCCTACAGGACTTGGCTACGGGGAAGATGATTGGCTTGGGTAAGCAACATTATGGTCTTTATTACATGTCTCCAATGCAAAGAACACAAGTCTCTCACTAAGTTTCCAATCCTCAAAATGTGCGGCACATGTGCGTTGGACATCAATCACCATTTCACCTTAAGTTAGTTTCTTCTTTTTTGCCTACTAGTAATATTTCTTTGGATAATAATTATAACGTTTGCCATATGGCTAAATAGACCAAACTTCCTTTCCCTTTAAGTTTTATATCAACTCATGCTCCGTTTGAATTATGATATTGTGATATTTGAGATCCCCATAAAATTCTCACATATTTAGGAGAACATTACTTTCTTACTATTATTGACGATTTTATAAGATGCAAATGGATATTTCTTATGTAATACAAATCTAAAACTCAAAATATTTTAAAATATTTTATTACCTTTGCCCATACTCAATTTCATGCAATCATAAAAGCTACTAGAGTAGAAAATGGTTCTGAATTCATGTCAATAAGAGATTTTTTTCAATATGAAGATATTGAATACTAGCGCACTTGTGTCTACATTTCACAACAGAATGGAGTTGTTGAACACAAACATCGCTATATTTTACAAGTAACTTGTGCATTACTATTTCTGTCTCATCTAACTCTTAATTTTTGGGCTAAATTTGTATTAACTGATGTTTATCTCATAAATCGATTACAATCACCATTGTTATCTAGAAAATCCCCCTTTAAATTATTGTATTAACGTCTACCATCATTTGGTCACTTGAGAGTATTGTGTTGCTTATGTTATGCCATTGTTGTTCCTGATGCACATAAGTTTGAACCACGTACTAAATAATGTATCTTTGTTGGATACCCTACTGGTCAAAAGGTTACAAACTTTATGATTTAGATAATAACATTTTCTTTGTTAGTTGTTACGTCAAATTTTTTGAAACTACTTTCCCTTCAGCTTTGAATACTCAAAATTCTAGTTTTTTGTTACTTGATCATTCCTTTGCTTATTCAGAGAGTTGATCTCCATCACAAAACACCTCTACCTTACCCTAACAGACTGATATGTCCAATGGCTTAGAATTCCCATATCCCATACCTGCTCCTACTACCACAGATTCTTCCTCATCCCTTATTTCATTACCTTAAGATGAACCAACTATATCTCCTCCTACCAACTTAGATCCTTCAACTTCTATCCCTACCTGACAATCAACTCGCCTTCGGTAACCTTCAGGATGGCATAAATACTACATATTATTAGCTCTAATCAATCACTCTACCTCAGTATCAAATTCTAAATCTAGTACTCGGTACCCTCTCTTTCATTTTCTTTCATATTCTCATCTTTCTACTATCATTGTGTTTTTTTAGCTAATATTACAGATCACAAAGAACCTCAATCCTATGCTCAAGCTATCCTTAACCCACATTGGCAACATGCTATGAATATAGAGTTATAAGCTTTGCAACAAAACAACACATGAAGTTTAGTTCCTCTTCCTACTAGTCATAAACTCATCGATTGCAAATGGGTATACAAAATAAAATATAGATCTGATGACACCATTGAGAGTTATAAAATATGGCTGGTAGCTAAAGGGTACACTCAAGTTGAAGGTATTGATTACCAAGAAACCTTTTCTCTGACTACCAAACTCACCACCTTTCATTGTCTTCTTACTGTTGTGGCTGCTCAAAATTAGTTTATAAATTAACTAGATGTACAAAATACTTTTCTCCATGGTGATTTGCGCGAGGTAGTGTACATGGAAACCCCACATGGTCTTCATCGATAGGGGGGGAACATTGTGTGTTGACTCAATAAGTCACTTTATGGACTTAAGCAAGTATCACGAAACTAGTTTTCCATGTTTTCAAATACTATTCAAAAGGTTGCTTATTAATAATCAAAGGTTAATTATTCACTTTTCACTAAACCTAAAGGTTCTTCATTCACAACAATCTTTATTTATGTCGACGGCATACTTATAACAGGAAATGACCTTCAAGAGATGAAACACCTTAAAGATTTTCTTTTGCAGCGCTTCTGCATCAAAGATATTGGAGACTTGAAATATTTTATGGGTATTGAGTTTTTATGCTCCAAGGAAGGTATTTTTGTATCTCAAAGAAAATATGTTTTTAATAGTTTAAAAGATTCAAGATTTCTAGGTGCACGCCCAAACAAGTTTCCAATTGAATAAAATTTAAAACTCACTCCTATAGATGGAATGCTACTAAATGATCCAACTAAATATAGAAGGCTCATTGGTAGACTGATTTATCTTAGAGTCACAAAACTAGAAATAATTTACTCAGTTCAAACACTAAGTTAGTTTGTGCGTGAACCTCGAAGACCTCATTGGGATGTTGCTATACAGATTCTTAGATATATCAAAGGTACTCCTGGTCGAGGATTATTATTCCCACCCACTAATAACCTTGAGTTCAAAGCCTATTGTGATTCAGATTGGGGAGGTTGTTGTGCCACAAGAAGGTCTATTACAGAGTACTGCATTTTCCTCGAAGACTCTCTCATCTCATGAAAATCTAAGAAACAAACTAATATCTCTAGATCATCAGTAGAAGCTGAATATCGAGCCATGGCCAATACTTGTTTAGACTTGACTTGGTTGCACTATATACTACAAAATTTGAAAGTTTCACAAGTAACTCCTGCACTACTATTTTGTGGTAATCAATCAACCCTACACATTGTTACAAATCTTGTCTTTCATGAATGTACGAAACACATTGAGATAGACTATCCTATTGCTCGAGAAAAATTGAAAGCTGGAATGATAAACCCTTCTCATATTTTAAAGGAATTTCAGTTAGCAGATATATTCAAAAAAGCTTTGGGAAAAGACCAATTTTTTATGCTTTGCAACAAGTTGGGACTTCATGATATTCACTCTCCAACTTGAGAGGGAGTATTAAGAAATATCTTGTAATATATGTTTCTTATCTTTCTATATCTTCTATATTCTGTATATATTTACTTTTCTATATTAATTTAAGTCAAATCCTAACTGATTGAGGATTACGACTTCATAACCTTAGACATAGATAGCCAAGATTGTGTATATTTTTCCTCTCTCAATAAAGTACATACAGAAACTTCCTACCAATTCTCTTTAATTTTCTCAACTTGTTTATTATTTTAGAAATGATGATGAAAGCTTGATATTTTATGACTAAGACTATGTTTAAATCTTATGACAACTACATGATTGTGATTTTTAGTCCTTGTGATTGTGAATGAATTTCTTTATATATATATATATGTATATATATATCTCTCTTTCTCTCTAATGCAGAACCCATGATCAACCAATGTGATAAAAAATCCTTACATACATTTTAGTACAAAAACTTAATCCTTAAATAAATCATCCTTACTTATTCCACAACCAACTTGTGATTGAGAACTAAAATAATAGAATTAATGAATTGATTAGAATACCACTGGAAATATCTTAATAAGTTAAAATCAACTTAAGAAAAGATATTGATAAAAACGTCATAAGTTATCTTAATAAGTAGATACCAACTCTCTACTGAATAAGAAGGTTGAAGAAACCTCCCTAAAAAGAAACTTAGCCAACTACTAACTAAAGCTAAAAATTTAATTTTATTGACCTCAAACTTCGATGTGTTTACAACCAAAGGAGTAAGGTCTTTATGTAGATGTAAACTTTATTAATTTTACTAGAATTTAAAAACTAATTTTTAGAAAAACTTTAATTACATTATTATCTAAGAATCTAATAAAATATTAATTTAAAGAAGCATAAATATAACAACCATAAAATTCTTTCTCTTTTGAATAGGATTTCTAGTTGTGATTGAATTCTTCCTTGTTATCTCGGTCGAATTTGGACTTCATTAATTAATTAATTTTTTGTGAAGAAGTTGTGTTGAAGATGCCTTAAAAGCTTCCAAGTTGAAGTACAAAATAATTCCTCACTTCTATGAGAAAATCTAGGAGAAATCCAACTATGTTTGAGTATAGAAACAACTTCTTCTTGTTGGAATCGACCATGAAGGGGAATCCTATCCTTTTGAAATTTCATACTTTAAACATGATTCTAACTCCTTTAAAATATTAATTTATAAAGATAAAACCGATTAGAATTCTTGCAAGATTAACTTCAAATTCCTTAAAAGAAACTTATACATAAATCCACTTGAATTAAGATTCACGAATTCCAAATATGACTCGAAGTTGAACTCCACATTTTGATGAAGAGACTGTATGATAAAGATTATATTCAAGTGGGCAGTTTGGATAATGTGGTATCCCAATAAGATTTAAGGGATAAAATTTTTTAATTTTAAATGTAAAATATGCTCCAAACTCATATAAGACTCTCCGAAGGTGAGTGATTAACTTTTAATTGTAAAAGGAATGTGAAATCCTAAGGTTCACCGACTTGAGGACTCTTCAATTGCATTTAATTGGACCAAACTGTGAGGATCTTTGGATATATGGATATTATCGTGACTTCCATGCTATATGAAGTCCCTTGAATAATTCATGTCATCTAGGATCACATTATTTTATCCTCAATTTTCTCTTTGATTTTCTTCTAGGTTTTCTCTTTAATTTTCTCATTGATTTTTTCATCATGGTTGATAGTCCTTGATTTTCTCAAAGTAAAGGATTTCTTGTCTACCTCAGCTTGGTTGCATCGTAAATTATCTTCAACACAAATTCTACATTAAAAATTAATTAATTATTGAAGTCCAAATCCAATTAAGACGTGACAATCTTCACTCAGCACAGTTTCTAAAGGAATCCTACGTTATTCAAGAGAGAAGAGTTCTACTTAACTTTAATTATCGTATGATTTAGTTTTTGAGTTTTACTCGAATTAGTAAGGCTTATGGTTATATAAAGGTCTCATTACTTTGGTTATAAAGACATCAAGTCAAATCAATAAAATTTGAATTTTTTTTTTAAACTTTAGTTTTTGGCTATTGTGAGTACTCTTTGAGAGGATTCTTCAACTTTCTTGTTGAGTAAAGAATTGATTCTACTTATCGAGTTAATCTCGTTGGCTTTTTTCAGCTCTTATTGATTTTTTTTTAGTTATCTTAGTTTTTAATCACAGGTTAATTGCGAGTTAAGTATGAAAGATTTATTTAGAGATTAAGTTTTTATCCTAAATTTTATGTTGGAATTTTGATCAGATTGGTTGATATAGGTTTCGTATCATTTGGTATCAAAGATTAGATTTTAAATAGATCTTATTATCTTGCATAATCTATCTTTGCATATTTATTCTTTCGATTATTCTCTAAATCCATTTATATCCATCATAAAATAAAAACAAAAACAAGAATATCATGTCTATATTGTTTTTCTTATACTCTATGTTTTTTTCTTTTGTTGTGCTTTCGTTCCATTACATCACTAAGTAACTAATTATATCCTAGTTACTTAGTATCATACTTAAACATAAACCATTTACATTTGTGTGTTTAAATTCTATTGTATCTAAAATTGTGTTACAATTTTTTTTCCCTAGGATTTCTTGAAGTGCCCTAAAACAAAATTTAATTACCTTGATTCGAGAGAATTCAATTTTGGAATTCAACTTAAAGTGTCCTAGATAAAGTTTAAGAATTAGTATCCTTAGGATTTAGCTTTTGATTTCTACTTGAATTAGTAAAGCTTATGGTTATATAAAGGCCTTATTACTTTGGTTGTAAACACATCAAGTCAAATTGATAAAATTTCAAGTTTTTTTTCAAACTTTAGCTTTTGGTTATTATGAGTGCTCTTTGGGAGGGTTCTTTAACTGTCTCATTGAGTGGAGAATTAGTTCTACTTATCTATATAATCTCATGGCGTTTTAACAATTTTTATTACTTTTTTCAATTATCTTAGTTCTCAATTACGTATTGATTATGAGTTAAGCAGAGAGAATTTATTACGGATTAAGTTTTTATAGTAAATTATATATTGGATTTTTAATCCCATTGACTGATTCTGGATTTTACATCACCTTTGTTTGGAATATTTAGTTGGTTTAATATTAAGATATAAAAAAAATGTGTAGATAAGGATTGTAATTTGATTCAAGTAATTGTATCAAATCTTTGATATCTTGTTATAGGTCTCTTTTTTGTCCTTTTGTTAAGCATTAACTTTTATTTGAGATTAATTAAGTTTATTTTTAGTTTTCAAGATGAATGATAATAATGAAAAATTTTCAGCAATAAAAAATTTTATGAGTATAGTCCTACTTGAACATATAGAAATTTTGTAAATGTGAAAGATACAAAATATGTTGTAAATATAAAACTTTTGGCTGGATGGTCAAATGCTTTATGAATCATATAGAAGACTGTATTAGTTTTTAAAATATGATGTTTTTGAATTAATTTTTATTTATTTTTGTTAATATAGGATAAAAAAAATGAATGTTCTAGTCAATAGAGACTTTAGATAATGTGTAATGTCCGTTCTTTAGTGATCATGTACTTTCGAAGGTCAAAGTTGATGATAGTCGTAATCGAGTGTGTTGCACAAAATTTTTTATGGATTCCAGTAAATATGTTCTTTATTTTCTCATTCTAAAAGTGATTAATTATTCATTATATACAATGATACAAAATAGATTTACAATTGGAGAGTTATATAACTTTTTTAGATTTATTTCTCATATAATAAATTTGTAGGTAATAGTGTTTTTCAATATATTTGTTATAAATACGAATTAATTAGTTAGTAATTAACTAAATAATATTTTCTATAGGCTCTCACGGTGATGTTGAAAGTTGTGAAATTGTAATTTTTTTAAGAAATGATTTATTATTCTTCTGATAATTTTACTTGAGTTTTAAGATAATTTTGATGAAAGTGATGATTTCGTGTCAATATATGTAAAAGTATATTGAAAATTATTAGTTATAGAGTTGAGATTTTAAATTTTAAGCTACGAGCTAAAGTTTTACATTAAGCACCAGATACTCTTAGTTTTTAATAAAAAAAATATATTTTTTATATTCAAATGTAATAAATTAACTTAAGAATATTTATTATGAATGAATATAAATCTTATAAAATTTGTGTACTTTACTTATATTTGCAATTTTGTATTGACAGTAATTTGCATTATTGATATTATATTTATAATTTTATTAGCAATATAAATATAATATATAAATTTTGGATAATTTAATTAATAGTATAAATATAATACAATACATAAATTTTGGACAATGAAGAGCAGGTACAAGATAATTCAAAATTAAACCATGATATATAATATTATATATATATATATATATCCTGTAGCATACAAATATGATGCTTAGATTATAAGCAATGAGTTAAGATGCTGTGATTTACATGATTTAATCTGGACCAATCAACTCTCCTCAATCTTGATACAAGCCTTTGCAAAGAATTATAATAAACATTTTCACCAAATCCACGAATATAATTCCTTTACATGTATATATATATATATATATATGTATGCATATGTTTAATTTTAAGGCCAATCATTAAGGAATAATTGGTAGAAGGCATATTAACCTAAAAAAAAAAAGTAGATGACCCCAACATAAAATATTTGTTTCTGCCTCTTTTTATGAAAAGCGACCAATTTTGGTCCCTTACCTAAACACCCTCCTCTCTCTCTCTCTCTCTCTCTCTCTCTATATATATATATATATAATATATATACATGATAGATAAACACATATATAAATGTGTGAAGGCATTTATCAATAATGCTTATTGTAGTGAAAAAAAAAAAACGCTTGGTTATAATTGACGTAAATAACATATATTTGATTAGACAAAAAATAAAGTAATTATATATGTTATTAAAGTGGGGATAGATTTATGAAGGTCAGCTTCCCTAATTAGTAAATATATATATATATATTAATCGAAAGAAATAAAGAGAAGAAATCTTAAAGAAGGCATGGGATTTAGGTGATGACAGGGAATGGATGTTGACCCATCAACAAAGGGGATAATACCAAATAAATCCATTGTCAATTAAATTATACAAGTGGATTTTGCTTCTTTACTATCTATTATTATAATCTTTTTTGTATTAACCATAAACTTACAATTAGTATATTTATATATATATATATATATGTTGAGCCCTCCACCCTAAATCATACCCTTTTGAGTTCATGAGCTTCTTTCTATATGCTATGCTTTTGCTCTCGTATTATCATGAATTCCCATATGGTCTTTTACATAAGTTTGAGTTACATTTTGGCATTTGGATCTCTTGCAATTTAGTTTAAGTTGCTCCCCCCCTCCCCCCCTTTTACTTGTATCTTCAAAAGAAACTCTTGGACACTTTTAAATATGAATTTGGAATGACAAAATGTAAATATCAATTTGGTCATTTATTTAATTATCAGAAGATACGACTTTTCACCATAAAAATTAAAAAATTAAGAAAAGGAACTCCCATTTTGTGTCTTTTCTCTTTTGGCTTCTCTTTTATGACACAAAACCTTGTCTCATCTAAAGCTTTTTAATGGGTGAATATAATTTTCTTTGTGCAATAAGTAGTTTGAGCCTGCAGAGGTCTTCCCCAAAAGAACCAATCAGAAAAAACAGGCGGTTATAAAGGCAGAGAGAGAGAGAGTGGAGTGGGAGTCAGTAGTGATTCTAGTGGCTTCTTTTTCATCTGCATTTTTTTAGAATATAATCAGAGGACAGGACCCAATGGTGGGAGCCTGAGACAGGTCTGCCATCGAGGACAAGATTTTCTGAGTTCGAAAAAATGGTGACAGTAAGTTTTACTACATACGAAGAAGGAAGAAGAGGGTTGTGGTGAAATAAGTAAGGTTCCTTCACATAGAAGCAGAAAAAGTAGATAGAGACACCCATGAAAGATCAAATCTTTTTCTACCCAAAAAAAAAAAAGATTAGATATATAATAAGTGTGTGTGTGTATATATATATATATATATACCTGAGAAAAAGACTGGAGCTTATTTCTTTCCTATTTACTTTACATACATACTTTGACAAGAAAGCTTTGATCTCTTGTCTCTCTCTCTATCTTTTTCTGCTGGGTTGAGTTTTGCTGCAAATTAAACAGGACTCTTTCAAAGAATTATACTTAACATCAAAAGCAAAGGTAAGTAAACTTTGAAAAGAGCTTGTATTTGGTTTTGTCTTTTCATTTTCCATGAAACTTGACTGGTTTTTATAATTTGTGTATTGAAGATGAAAGTTGTTTAAAGGAAGTTTCTTGTATGGCGAACCACAGAATTGGAGAAACGGGTTTATCAGACTCACCACCTTCAAACCATCATCATCATCATGTCTCTTATGTTGTTCATGGAATCAATAACAACCCCGCAAGCTTCATGTAATATTCCATTATTTATGTATACATAAATATCCGAACTTGAGTGATTATATTACATGGGTTTGCAGAAATGTTAATTTATGCTGATGGATTTTTGTTTTTTTGTGTTAATTAGCAATCAAGAAGGGTCTGCTTTTGATTTTGGAGAGTTGGAAGAAGCAATTGTTCTGCAAGGAGTTAAGCTTAGTAATGATGAAGGCAAAGGCATGTAGGCCTTGTTTTTCTTTTTCAAAAAAATCTCTTCCTGCTTTTGTGACGTTTGAATATGTATAGAGTAGGATATACTACATATATATGTATATATATACATGCCATTTCCAGCAGAGTAATGATGCTGAAGGAAGAGAGTTGAAAGGCGTGAGGATACAAAGTTAGAAAAACCTACTACTTACTCCATAACCGCACAGAAGAATTACCTTTTTGATGCTATATTGTGTAGTATTATATTGGGTTTGGTTCCCTGAAAAATCTTTGAGTGTTTATATGGAAGATTTTTATTTGCAGCTTTATTTACAGAAGCCAGACCTGCAGCTACTCTGGAGATGTTCCCTTCTTGGCCAATCAGATTCCACCACACCCCAAGAGTAGTTTCTTCCCTCTTTGACCATCTTTCTTTTGGGTTTAACTTAATAACATACATATATATATATCTATAAACATGAGATTGATATAACTAAAAGTGGTTTTAATGTTGCAGGGAAGTTCAAAATCAGGAGGAGAGAGCACAGAAGAGTCTGGATCAGGATTGAACAGTGTCTCTGAAGCACAGCTAGACCTAGAATCTCCTATAACTATTAAGCCTTCTTCTTCTTCTTCTTCTTCACATCATCATCATCACCTGCAAGTAGATATGGCAAATGATGCCTCAACACCAGGTTCATCAAACAATCAAACGCCTCCAAAACCAACCCAAGACAAGGTCTATCTATCTCATCCTTAACTTCTTTCTTACCCATTATTTCACACCTGTCTATGTATATATATGTATATATATCGTCTTCAACTCTCTGCAAATCCTAAAAGAACACAAATCCCAACAACCCACATGAAAGAAAACCCAAAGACAAGAAATTGAATTTCCTTCTGATTTCTGACATGAAATATGTGTAACTGTAACCAAAGACATACACTCTAAATTTATACTAAATTTTAATTCTAATAAATCATTTCGTATCATCTTTTATGTTATATATCTACATATTGAAAGTAGGAATGATGATCAACAAAAACCAGTCTCCTTCTAAACCTCTGAACACTATGAAAACAAAAGTCAATTAGAGAAAATATTATATAGAAATAATTATACCACACACAAAATAACATTAAAATATCCAAAATAATTGTGCTAAAAAATATTTTGATGGGTCAGTTTCCTCCTGTTTTCTTGTTTTTGTTTAATATTTATTTTCTTCTGTATATATAAATATTATATATCTGGCTTTTCAGCCACCGAACCAATGCTTTAATTCCTTCTTCTACTCACCAAATTCTTGTCTATTTATGCGATCATTTTCCCTTAGCCAACCACTACTAATTCTTTTATTTTTTTCTTTTTCTTAATTATATATGTTTTGAATTGTGCAGAGAAAGGTTTCAAGTTCAGACAAGCAACTTGACGCCAAGGTATTAATTAAAACAAACCCCATATGTATACATGCACTCATCTATATATCTATTATGTGTGTATACATATACATATATATATTTATATATGTACCTTAATATATTTAGACGTTGAGACGTTTAGCTCAAAATAGAGAAGCTGCCAGGAAAAGCCGTCTAAGGAAAAAGGTATGAATATGCCTCTGTGTTTATGTTTATATATGTATGTATATACATGTAGGAGATGATGATAATTTAAAGGTTTTGTATATATATGTTTAAACAGGCGTACGTGCAGCAGCTAGAATCAAGTAGGATAAAGCTTACACAGCTAGAGCAAGATCTTCAACGAGCACGGTCTCAGGTTTATTTTACAAATTTTTTTTAAAATTAATAATTTAATTTAATGAGAAAAAAATAATAATAATAATAATAATTTTGGTTGTTGTGTGAAAGGGTCTGTTCTTGGTTGGGTGTGGCGGTGGAGGAGGAAATATAAGCCCTGGTATGTATGTAAAATTAATTTTAGTTTAAAAAATTATTTAATTTATTAATGTAAAACTAATTTCAAATGATTCACTAATTGATATTTTGGCCCCTTCTATCTAAATTATTTCATTTGTTAATAGAATTAAGAAAATTAAAAATAAATTGATAAATATTAGATTTTATGAAGAATTTAATTAAAATAAAAAAATAGATGAAACAAGAGAGATTTTTTTATATCGATAAAATATTAGAGAAAAAATAAGAATCATGGGGAAGCTTAGAAAGAGAGAACTCAGAATTAATTACATTGAAAATTAATTTATATTCTAATATGTAGGAGGTGCAATATTTGATATGGAGTATGGGAGATGGGTTGAGGACGATGAACGACACATATCGGAATTGAGAAGGGGATTGCAAGCACATTTATCAGACAAGGATCTCGGAGTAATGGTAGACGGATACATTTCACATTATGATGAGATATTCCGACTGCGAGGGATCGCTGCAAAATCAGATGTATTTCACCTCATTACAGGAATGTGGACAACTCCTGCAGAGCGTTGCTTTATATGGATGGGAGGGTTTAGACCCTCCGACCTAATCAAGGTTAAACTTATATTATTTACTTTTTATCTTTAAATTAATATTCAAGTTATCTAATACATACATACATACATACATCTAACTATAACTATAACTATATATGTACATATCAGATGCTAATATCCCAACTAGACCCCTTAACCGAACAACAAGTTATGGGGATATACAGTCTGCAGCATTCATCACAGCAGGCAGAAGAAGCTTTGTATCAAGGTTTGGAACAACTCCAACAATCTCTTATGGACACCATTGCCGGTGGCCCCCTGGTCGACGGAATGCAACAAATGGCGGTTGCGTTGGCCAAGATTTCCAATCTTGAAGGTTTTGTTCGTCAGGTAAATTAATGTATATGATTAGAATAAGTAAGTAAATATGAATCCAATTAAATAAGACAGACTGTGATAATTATATATAATTAATATTTGGTTAATTATTATAGGCTGATAACTTGAGACAACAAACCCTTCATCAGTTACGTCGAATACTCACAGTTCGACAAGCCGCACGTTGTTTTTTAGTAATCGCCGAGTACTACGCCAGGTTAAGAGCACTCAGTTCCCTTTGGGCTACTCGTCCAAGAGAGTAAGATTTTTAAATTTTACTGTTTTATTTTATTTATTTATTTTTAATTTTACACTTTAATATTTTTCATTAGTTTTTTAAATATTGAAACCAATATTATTATACTAACTGATTAATCATTCAATTATAAATCTTTAAATTAATTGAAATAAATTACATGCATGAATTTTGAGAAAAAAAAAAAAAAATTGAATAACAAACTGTAATTTATCCATAATATTCTTCTACACATCAACCAAATATATATATATATGTATATATTGTGGTTGTGTATGTATGGCCAAATGCAATTTTATATATGCTTTCTTGGATTATATGAGCAGGAGCTTGATGGGAGAAGATAATTCATACCAAACAACCACAGATTTACAGATGCCTCAACCTTCACACAATCATTTCCCAAGCTTCTAATTTCTGTGTATTTTGATGCTTTTTTAGGAAACTCAGGATTTTTTTTTTCTTCTTTCTGTTAATTAGCTTCATGGCTTTTCAAGTATTCTTATGTTTATATTCATATATATATATATATACACACGTTATCATCATGTAAATGCAAATTAATTTAAAGTGCAAGAGGAGAGATATGTTTAAGAAAATTAATTAAGAGAAATAGGATTCAAAACTTTGAGGAACACATATTTATATTTCCACTTGTACATTCATGAATTTAGTTATTTGTATAATTCCAATATTCAGTCAAAGTTTTATACGGTACGTTAGATAAACAATAGTCTTATGATTTGCTAATTCATATGAATAAAGTCAACCAAGAATGTATCTAATAATAGGACTTTGAAAAGCCAGATAAAAGTAATAACATGTAAAACAAAATTTCATTATGATTTATTAACTTATTGCAATATATACATATATATATATATATAGTTATATTAGAACACTACAACATATACTTCCATGTATATTTTAGTAACTAAAAAAATTTAGTAGAATTTCATTGCAGAGTAATTTTTAGTAAAATTAACCAACATTTTAATACTATAATATTTTTTGTAAAATTTTTAATCATTTTAACATAAATAAAGATAATATTGAGTTAAATATATAAAATATTCTATTAATTGAGAGAATTTCATGTCATATCTTATATTCTCGGTTGGTGGTTGAAATAGTTGACAGTGATCAAATATTTATTAGGAATCAATGAGGTACCTATACATGAATCATATTTCATTCTTTAGCACAAAATATGATTTATTTATTTATTTTTTTCTCTGAATCAAACACAACATGTAAAATTATTATTTTATAGAATGAATGGTTCATTCATTGCATGCATATAATTGATATTGAAATGTGTTGGTTCAAATTATAAGACAACCTAATTAAGTTTTTTAAAAATTTAAACATTTTAAATAGTTATTCAACTTTCTTTATATGCAATATTTTTCCTCAAAGTAGAACAATTCTCTTGTGTATACTTTTACTAAATAATGCATGTACAATATATGAATAACAGTTAAAATCTCATTTTTCAATTAAATCCTTAGAAGTAATTATGATAGAATGAGTTAATGATAATAAGGAGCTTAGCTTTATAAATAAATCTCCAAGTATGTAAATGAAGTATGAGCTAGAATGAGATATCAAACAATTACAAAGTAATAAATTAAAGATAAACTAAGAAAGAGAGAATGGAAGAAAATGTAAACTCATATATAGAAGTTTGACTATACCACTTGTGTCTGCGTTCTCTTTCTCAATCTAACCACTTGAGATTCTACTACTTTGTTCAGCTTTTTATGATGCACTAGTCTTCTTTGGTGCTTATAAGAATCCCTGTAGCACAAATTCTAACTCATGCCTAAGACACAACTCAAGCTCACATGGGAGGTTACATAAGCTCAAAAACTCATTGTCTTAAAAGGAATTATGGTTATATAAGTTTAAGGCCTCACGGACTTAAAGGAAACTATGGTTACATGAGCTTAAAAGGTTATGGTCTTGTTAAAGAAGAAGAAAGCCTAACTCAACATGTAACTCACAGCCATATGGGAGCTTATATGGAAGCTCATTACCCCATGAGGAATTATATGGAAGCTCACGACTTAATGGGAGGATATAATGAAGCACACGACTTCATGGAAAGATCCAAGGAAGCTCACAGCCTTATCAACTTTAAAGGTTATGGTTTAGTCCTCATGAATGAAGAGAGACACGATCAAGTCTATTCCAAAGGAGATCCTCATAGCAAGCTCCATGTAAGTGGGCATTAAGACCCAATCTAAGGCGGCTCGGACCATCCAAGCTTAGGAGGTCACAGGATGGGCTGTCATAATAAAGAACAAGGTGGTTTAGGCTACGAACAACACCCAAATAGAAGCAAACAAAGCTTGGACACATCACATGATGGATATGAGTGACATGGAATGAGTATCTTAATATCAATTAGACTAAGCTCAAGAACATTAGCTAATAAACTCAAGAAAGATTTTCAAGTATATGTCAAGAGATGGATCCATGAAGAAGAAAGTCTTGAGCCAAAATTTGAAGGCCTTATTAGAGGAAGATCAAGCCGTTAAGGTCTTTAGGAGGAGCCACCATTAGTTTGTCCGACAACAAAGGAAAAAATCAGTCAATAAAGAGTCTTTAAGTTAGTGGATTCTTAGGTATCTAAATCTCTACAAATATAGGAAGCCAATCAAGAGTTTCCTCAATGTCCAACTCATCCTAACCAAGCCAAAAGGTTTCTTCAAGTCTAAGGATATCTTGGATTTCACATGGAAAAATCTTATCCCATATGTGAGGGATTTTCCCCCACAAGAGAATTTTTCCTCTCCATTTCCTCCCAAACGACAACCAAATGAGGCCACAAAATCTTACTATCTTGGGAATCAATCAAGGTAGAGGCCGACTATATCTTTTCGAGTTGCCTAACCAAGATTCTTCTTTCCAAAGAGACATATTAAACATGGGAAAAAAATCAAGAGCACATACTCCACAAGATCATGGATGGATTCACTTTATTTCCCAAGATTTTGGATAGATTTACCTCAAATTCCTAAGCAAACAGCATTTATTCTCCTACTCTAAGCATGATTAAATCTCATTAACTAAAAAAGTCCTCATTTTCTTATTTCAATCAAGAAGATCTTCATTAAGTCAAGAATCTCGTCGTGGGTGGCCATATCTCTATTAATTATTTTTTACTTTCTTATATATAATTTATTACATTTTTGGATTCCTAATAAAACATTAGAGATATTCTAAGAGTTCATTTTCTATTATAATCTATTGGCTTAAATCTGCAAATAGGCCTCTTGCAAACATTTGTAATCATTCTCGATTCAAGTTTCAAGAAATAAAATACAAAGTTTCCTAACTTGTCAATTTGTGAGGTTTTTTTCAACATTCTCGTTGAGGGAAGAATTGGTTCTACTTATCAAGGTAACTCTTGTGGTATTTTATCAATTCTTATTTTTTTCAATTACTTAGGTCAAATAATCGATTGATTATAGACTATGTAATGTCCCGGGTTTAAGATAATCAAATTTTATTGTTGAAATATAATTATAAAAGATCATAATTATTAAGAAATGTGGAAAATAAGCAAGAGAAAATTCATTTGGGACTCTTTTGGAACAAATTTTAAAAGTTAGGGTCATTATATAATTTAAATAGGACCTATTTAAAAAGAATTTGGACAAATATGGACCACTTTGCAAATTGAAGGAGGTGAACAACGTGGAAAGCCACATTAGGGGCCCAATGAATCAAAACGCATTGCATGAAAGCCATGTCAGTAGGCACTCCCACGCGAGAACCCATACTAGAGATTCGTGTGCTAAAGGGATCGAATGACCTGTGTTCCTTCTCGTTCACACGTATGGCCAGATCGAGCTCCCGCCCAAATTTGAATGCACAGCCATGATCTATCGTGTGGTGATCTAACAACTAAATGATAAACGGATAATATCCATTCTTTCACGATCCAACGGCTCTCCTCGCGCCATGTTCCTTCGAACAAACGGTTAGGATCCTCTGAAAAAGGGTATTTAAAACCCTCATATATAAGCTCCCAAACCTTAGTCAGCAAAGAGGAGAGAAAAAGGGAAGAGATTTGACATCGAGAAAGGGAAACAGACAGCAAATCATGGTGGCATTGTTGTGCCGGAGACTCGAATCGATGCCGATAAGCTCGATTTTCCCTCCTTTCTTCGCCAAATCCTTTCCTTTAATGTGTTAAATTAATTTAACCCATGGTTTTGCTATAAACAAAAAAAAACTGATAGAAAAGGCTCTGATAACACTCAGTAGTGAGAGGTGGAGCTCTAATTTCCACTTCGAGGTAAGAATACCTCAATCCCTTCCTATGTGACTGTTTAATCGAAATTTAATCAATAATAAAAGCAATCTAAATGACCTTGTTGATTATTTGATTATTAAATGTAGGTTGACAATGGAGCAAATTAGTTTTGATTTCATTCTTGTTAACCTGTCCATTTTTAGTTTTATTTTTATTTCCATTTTTATTTTTATTTTTATTTTTATTTTTATTTAATTTATTTATTTTTTTATTTTTATTTTGTTTATGTTCTATAAAAATCGATATGCTAATCATATATACTGAATTATTTCAATGTATGAATCGTAAATGCATGTGCTAATGATTGCAATGGTGTGGGCATAACTGTGTGTTTGCGTGTGTTGCAGGTTGGTTGTGCGAATGGAGACATAAATCAATGATGTAATTTGGATATGAATCTTTTTTTATTAAATACAAATCTTATTTTTTGAGTAGAAAAGAAAAATGTAATCTCAAGAATGTTTGGGTTATTGAAGTTGAATAAATTAAAGATGTGATATTAATGGAAATGATTTTAAGAAATGAAAATATTTACGAGATATCATGAGAAAAATGATATGTACTTGTTACACAGGATGAGCCTACAGTGGATATGTCCTCAATCGTACAGGACTGAGAAGTCCCATACCAAGCGAGGTTGGAAAGTAGTTTAAAGGCACTCATACTAGACGAGGTATGGAGATTACCAGACGGGGTATGGGGATGACCTATGATTATAAAGGAAATGTTGTGTATCCACGTGTAGCGGAGATCCCTATGGGGTCCCAATGATACCAGTAAGGGAAACGACACTGTGTGATGGAAATAGAAATGATAAGCAACCTTAGTTGATAGTGAAATGATAAGGAACCCTAGAATCCATATTTTATCTAAATTGTGTATTTTGTTGTGTTATGATGATATCTTGATACTATGTGTACAGGTGTTTGAATAGAAATGATTTCCATAAAAGGAAAAAGATACACTAATATTCAATTTTCATCAAAAGTAAATACTCTATTGGTTGTTTTATCATTTTCTACAACACTTTAATTACTATTATGGTTTTATAATTTTTGGTATTCCTACTGAGCTTGTGTAACTCACCTTATTCCTTATTCAGCAGTTAAGATCAAGACGTCTAAGATCCAGTTCCTGAACAGTGAAAGATTAGTTAGAAGATTATTCCATTTTATTCTGTCCATACAGTATTTAAGCTTAACTGTTGGCTTTATGGTGATATTTTATTTTAGGGCCTAATATGCCCCGTAAATGTTAGATCTTTTAAATCAACTATACAAGGAATGTATTATTTAAACTCTAAAAGTTTACTACACAAGGTATTTTATGAAGTTATTTTATATTGTATGGCGTGTGGGCACCCAGAACCCTGAATGAGAGTTTGGGCCTCTACAGTTAGTATCAAAGTTGCGTTCCTCAAAAATCATTCCTTGTACATGGGGCTTATGATGGTTAAAAGGGGAATAAGTCTTAAATAATTAAACTTTAAACCTTTGTCTTGTGATGTAGGAAAGAGAAACATGAGAAGACGAAGACCTCCATTGAACAGAGCAGCTCGTGAAGGATCGTTACGGGAAGACATTGATCAACTTTATGATGTGCTCGATAGGTAGATTTCTACCCAGCATACCATAATTACTATTATGGGTTTATAATTTTTGGTATTCCTACTGAGCTTGTGTAACTCACCTTATTCCTTATTCAGCAGTTAAGATCAAGACGTCTAAGATCCAGTTCCTGAACAGTGAAAGATTAGTTAGAAGATTATTCCATTTTATTCTGTCCATACAGTATTTAAGCTTAACTGTTTGCTTTATGGTGATATTTTATTTTAGGGCCTAATATGCCCCGTAAATGTTAGATCTTTTAAATCAACTATACAAGGAATGTATTATTTAAACTCTAAAAGTTTACTACACAAGGTATATTATGAAGTTATTTTATTATTGTATGGCGTGTGGGCACTCAGAACCCTGAATGAGAGTTTGAGCCTCTACAGTTAGTATCAAAGTTGCGTTCCTCAAAAATCATTCCTTGTACATGTGGCTTAGGATGGTTAAAAGGGGAATAAGTCTTAAATAATTAAACTTTAAACCTTTGTCTTGTGATGTAGGAAAGAGAAACATGAGAAGACGAAGACCTCCATTGAACAGAGCAGCTCATGAGGGATCATTACGGGAAGACATTGATCAACTTTATGATGTGCTCGATAGGTAGATTTCTACCCAGCAGACTAGGGAGAAGATGAGCAAGTTGTTTGACCCTCATTCACCTCTATTATAGTATGATCCACATCCACCTCAGTAAGATTCAATTGCACCTCAATACAACCCAGTTCCTCCCTAATATAATCCAGTACCTCTATAGTACGATTCAGTACCGCTGCAGTACAATCCAGCTCCTCTAAAGTATAATCTGGTCCCTCCTCAGTGTAATCCTGTTACCTTCCAACAGGACCCATCTCCATCCACGATGGACCCAAACTACATCGAAAGGTAAGAAAGACTTAATCCATCTACTTTTATAAAGGCATCCACTTTTGAGGAGGTTGAGTATTGGTTGACGGAGACTAAGAAGGCATTCAAGACACTTAGGGTGACACCAACACAAAAGGTCACCCTTGCCACATAAATGCTCGTGGGTAAAGTAGGATGTTGGTGGTAATTCAAACAAGCTATTTTACCCACTCCTATCACTTGAGAGTAGTTTTTGGCAATGTTCAATGTTGAGTACCTTCTAAAACGCTTTAACCACCTGAAGGAGATGGAGCTTGCACAACTTAATCAGGGGAACTTATTGGTCATTGACTATGCTCAGCAGTTCCTCAAGTTAGGCCTGCACTCTCCTGATAGTATGACAAATGAAGGTATGAAGGCTAGGAGATTTGAGTGGGACCTTCGCCCTGAGATCAACTAGCAATTATATGTCCTAGAGCTCTGCAAATAGTGTTGGCCAAAACGTAGTTGATTGAAAGAAATATTTAGATTTTTTCTCCGATGATGACCAATTCTAGGTCCCAAACCTCACACAAAGGGTCAACACCTACAACACAAGCTCCTCCTCATGTTTCAACTGCAGAATATGGTCATAATTGTCAACATTGTGGCAGGAATCACGGGAACCAACCTTACTATCATCTCAAGAATACTTGTTATATATGTGGAAGTACTCAACATTTCGCGCAAGAGTGTCTTAAGAATCAAGGACAGGCTAGACCTACAGTTCAATGCAGAGTTTTTGCCCTCATTACCGAGGATGCGTAAGCCAATCCATATGTGATCCAAGGTACATATACTATTTTAAACATTCTGCACATGTTTTAATTGACACTAATGCTACACACTCTTTTGTTTTACACATATAATAGATGTTTGAATATACTACTAGTATGTCTTGATTCTATTTTACTAGTGTCTACATCTACGTATAGGACATTGATATCGAATGTTGTGTATAAATCCTATACTGTAGAAATAGCATATAGAGAACTTAGTGTAAATTTAGTATTAGTAGACATGGAAGATTTTGATATAATTCTAGGAATGGATTAGCTAGCAGTCCATCATGCTACTATTGATTGCTATTACAAAAAACATGTATTCAAAACCCGTAATGAAAAAAAAATTTCTTATTAATATTATCTTAATCATTATGGGTGCATGAGTATAATCAATTTAATTTGTTCATATTTCACTAACTTAATGGTTTCCTTATGTAAATAGGCAAACTAAAAGAGGACATTTGCATATAAGATATTCTTTTTGTTCAGTACTTTTCCAATGTATTTCCTAATGAACTATCAGGATTGTCGGTAGATCGAGAAGTGGAATTTGCAATCAATCTCTAACGGGGCACTCAACCTATCTCAGTTACCTCATACTAGATGAGTCGTGTCAAAATGAAAAACTAAAAAAACAAATGAAAGAGCTACAGGATAACGGGTTCATCCAACACAGTACCCTTGGGGAGCCAAAGTCACATTTGTAAAAAAAAATTGCGATGGGATATTGAGATTGTTTATAGACTATAGGGAGCTGAACAATATCACAATTAAGAATAAGTACCATCTCCCTAAATTTGATGATCTTTTTGATCAATTACAGGATATTTAAATCTTCTTTAAGATTGACCTATGTTCGGGGTATCGTTAGGTCAAGATCAAAGTTGAAGACAATTCAAAAATGGTTTTATAAATTAGTTATGGACATTATGAATTTCTTGTCATGCTGTTCGAATTGACTAATGCACCCCCAATCTTTATAGATTTAATGAATAACATCTTTAAGTTATTTTTATATTAATTTGTTGTAGTATTTATCAATGACATCTTGGTCTACTCTAAGGATAGGGAAGAGCATGCTCAATATACGATTCAAGTGTTATAAATTCTTAAGCAAAAGAATCTATATACAAAACTGAATAAATGTGAGTTTTGGCTTAAACAAATCCCCTTCCTGGAGTATATAATATAGAAAGATGGCATATTAGTAAACCCCCCCAAGATTTAGGCTGTGATGAGTTGGAAACAACTTACTATCGTCAAGGAGGTCAAATGTTTCTTGGGTATGGTCAGGTATTACTGTAGGTTTGTGGAAGGATTCTCAAGTATACCAAGCCCTCTGACACAACTCATGAAGAATGATGTTTAAGTTTAAGTGGAATAAGGCAAGTTTTACAAAACTCAAGAAACTACTAACCACTGCACCATTGTTGGCCTCATCGAATGGAATAAAGGGATATACAGTGTACAGTGATGTTTCCTATCAGGATTTAGGTTGTGTTTTGATGTAGCATGGACGAGTCATAACCTATGGGTCTATACAGTTAAAAACGCATGAATTGAAGTACTATATTCATGATTTAGAACTTGTTGCAATCGTATATATCCTGAAAACTTGGCATCATTACTTGTATAAAAAGACATTTAAGATCTACACATAGTATAAGAGTTTAAAACACATATTCACTTAGAGATATCTCAACATACACTTGAGACGTTTGATGAAACTCTTTAAGGACTATGACTGTAAGATCTTGTATCACCCAAGTAAAGGTAATGCAGTAGTTGATGCTCTCTACAGAAAGAACACAAGCATGTTAGCCCATATAATGATCTTTGAGTGCCAATTAATTAAAACCATATAGAGGATACAACTCCAAGATCTGAAATGTGCCACACGCCTAACTCATCTACAATTCAACCTGGGTTGGTCCAGAGGATTAAGGATGCTTAATTAATTTACCCTACCTTAACCACCATCAAGAAAAATACAAAACAAGGTTTAAAGCTATCCAAATAGTTCAAAGTAGGCAAAAGAGTTATACAAACACCCAAAGAAGGAATTCAGAATTCAAGATAGGTGATCGGGTTGGTTTTCCTTAAAATCACTCCTCTCAAGGATATCACCAAGTTTGGGAATATGAGGAAACTAAACCCTCGGTTCATTAAATCATTTGAGATTTTGGACAAGATTTGAACATTTGCCTACAGGTTATCATTGCCACCAGAACTATCTAAAGTTCATAATATTTTCCATATGTCTATATTACGCAAGTATAACCCCGACCTTTCGCATATCTTATCCTATAAGTTGCTTCCATTTCAAGAGTACCTGTCTTATGAGGAGGTACCCATCAGCATCTTGGATCAAAAGGAAAGGGTGTTTTGCAACAAGGCAATCTCCTTCATTAAGGTCTTATGGCAGAATTACTCGAATAATGAGGCTATTTGGGAGTTGAAATCAGACTTCATTCTTATATATCCTCAATTATTTACTAAGTGATAGCAATTTGAGGGACCGATATTTTTTTAAGGGGGAGGAGAGGAGGGGGCGAATTTTAATGGCTCAGGTTTAAAACAATCGAATTTTGTTATTAAATAAATAATTTCCCTATTTATCCATATTTAAAAAAATATAATTAAATAAAGGATCGAAATTATTAAGAAATGTGGAAAAATTCATTTGGGACCCTTTTGAACAAATTTCAAAAATCAGGGGCATTTAATAATTTAAATAAGACCTATTTAAAAAGAATTTGGACAAATAGGGGCCACTTTATAAATTGAAGGAGACGAGCCACATGGGAAGCCACATCAGCGGCATGGTGAATCAAAACACACTGCATGACAATCGTGTCAACAAGTACTCCCATACGGGGAGCCCATGAGGTGATCCTCATGTCAAAGGGATCAAACAGCCCGTGTTCGTTCCCACTCACATGTACGACCAAATCGCTCCCACCCAAATTTTACTGAACAACCTTGATCGATCGCGTGGTGATCCAATGGCTACGCAATGAATGGACAAGATCCATTCCTTCGCGATCCAACAGCCAGGAAATTCAATAGCTAGATGTGCGTGGATTCAAGATGGATGACCAAGATTCGTGCAATAGCGAAAAGGACTGATTTTCCCTTAATGAAGGGCGATCCAACGGCTCTCCTCGCATCACATCCCTTCAAACGAACAACCATGATCCTCTAAGAAGGGGTATTTAAACCCCTCATATGTCGGCTCCCAAACCCTAGCTGACAGAGAATAATGAAGAAAGAAAGAGAGACGACATTGGGAGAGGGAAGCAAATGGCAAAGTGTGGTGGTGTCGTCATACCGGATACCCGAATCGACGTTAGTAAGCCCGAATTTTCCCTTCTTTTTTTGCCAAATCATTTCCTTTAATGTTTTAAATTAATTTAACCCATGGTTTTGCTAGATAGGGACAAAATCAATAAGAGAGGCTTCGACAATGATTGGCCATGAGAGGCGGAGCTTTGATTTCTGCTTTGAGGTAAAAATACCTCAATCTCTTCCTCCGTGACGATTTAATCAAAGTTTAACCAATCGTAATAGTGATCTAAATGATCTTATTGATTATTTGATTATTAAATGCAAGTTTCCAATGGAGCGAATTAGTTTTGATTTCATTCTTGTTAACTTGTCCAATTTTAGTTTTATTTTTATTTTATTATTTTTATTTTTATTTTTATTTCCATTTTTATTTTCATTTTGTTCATTTATTTTTTATTTTTTATTTTCTTTACATTCTATAAAAATCGATGTACTGATCATATATACTGAATTATTTCGATGTATGGATCGTAAATACACATGCTGATGATTGCAGTGGTGTGGGCGTGATTGTGTGTGTGTGTGTGTTGCCGGTTGGTTGTGTGAATGTGGACATAAATCAGTGATGTAATTTGGATGTGAATCTTATTTTTTTTTTTTGTAAATACAAATCTTATATTTTGAGTAAAAAAAAAAAAGAATGTAATCTCAAGAATGTTTGGGTTACTGAAGTTAAATAAATTAAAGATGGGATATGAATGGAAATAATTTTAAGATAAGAAAATGTTTACTATGTATCATGGGAAAGAGAATATGCTTAATACATAGGGTGAACCCCTATAGTGGATATGTCATCAGTCATACGGGGCTAGAAAGTCCCATACCAGGCAGGGTTAAGAGATAGTATAACAATGCTCATACTGGATAAGGTATGGAGATGGCCGATAAAAGTGACCCATTATTGGATTAGATATGAGAACGGTCGATGATTATAAAAGAAATATTGTGTATCCACATGTAAAAGGATCTATATGGACCCCCAATGATACTGGTAAGGGAAACAACACATGTGATGGAAATGGAAATGGAAATGGAAATGGTAAGCAAGCTTAATTGATAGTGAAATGGTAAGGAACCCTATAATTCACATTTTATCGAGATGTGTATTAATTATGTCTTTTGTTGTGTTCTGATGATATCTTGATACTATGTGTTCGAGTGTTTGTTAGTAAAGAAAAAAGATGGTTTTAGTAAAAGGAAAATGATGCACAAGCATTTGGTTTTCATTAAAAGTGATTACTCCATCAGTTTTTTTATGGTTTTCTACAACACTTTGATTGTTGTTATGGTTGTAGGGTTTTTTAGTATTCTTATTGAGTTAATATACCTCATCATATTCCTTATTCATTATTTAAGATCAAGAAGTCCAAGATCCAGTTCCTAAACAACGAAAGATTAGCTAGAAGATTGTTTTATTTTATTCCGTCCAGAATATATTTAAGGTTAATTGTTTGCTTTATGGTAATATTTTATTTTAGTGCCTAATATGCTATGTAGATATTAGATCTTTTAACTCAACTGTGCAAGGAATGTACTATTTAAACTTTAAAAGTTTACTGTGCAAGGTACCTTCCGAAGTTATTTTATTATTTTATGGTGTGTGGGAACTTGGAAACCTCAATGCTAGTTCATTCCTCAACATATTAAATAGAGATGGTTTAATTAGGAAATAAGGTTATGTGCTATAATTTTGTATATATGGGTTTAGATTGCATTAGAGATCCTAAGTTCTGCATCATTTTGTATTAAATTTTAGACCCGAAATAAATTTTTTTATCTTGCATATTTTATCGTTGCACATTTATTACCAAGTAAGGAGCAGAAATGATTTGTTTTTCCTTACTTATTATTTCGATTAGCATCATCATTAAGTTTATATTTATGGTTACCTGAAGCTTTGGTCATTTTTATTTCAAGTGATCAATTTATTATCTTAGTAAAAAAATCAGAAAAAAAAAACAAAAACAAAAACAAAATCGATTCCTCATCACTCAAATCGGTTAATCCATTTTTGCTTGTTCAATTGCTTGTTTTATTACGATTCCTTAATTGATCAAGGTAACCCTTTATCATATTGTTTCAAGACCGAAACTTCCATCACATAAAGGTGCGATCTTTCCATATTAAGGTCAACATGCATCCATTCATACACATCACATTAGCCTTAAACTAAATCATCATATTAGAATGTAGCTTTAATTGGGTGTAGTATTTAGGTTGCATCTTCTGTTTTTTCCTTAAGGACAAGCTGAAACTATCATCATATCTATAAATATCATCTTCTTATACTCTTAGTTTCTTTCTTTCATTGTGCTCATGTTCCATGACATTGTTAAGTAGGTAACTATGTCTAGTTAATTAACATTAAACACAAACATACATCCTCTTCATTTATATGTTTATATTAGGTTATCATCTAGATCTATTTACCTATTTTCTTTCCCAAAGATTCCTTGAATTATCCTAAAATAAAGTTTGATTACCTTGATTCAAGACAATTCTATTCTATTATTCAACTTAAGGGAAGAAGACTAAGAGGTAAAAAGCTTGTAAATGTGAGTGAAACACGTAAGGGAGTATTATTTTCTTTATTAACCTTTTTTGTAGGTTTTTTCTTACAATGTCTTGTTCCTTTATGAAGATTGGGTAAGAAAGTACACTTCAGGCTCTAGCTCCTCTTAGAGAGCAAATTCAAAGAAGGAAGACAAAGTTTTTCCTAAGGAGACATCCAAGGGCAAAGACAAAGCTCCTGCCAAAATCAAAGGTAAATATGATTCCCAACCCTCTAGAAATAGAGAAATAAAATGTTTCAAGTACATGGGAACAGGACATATAACTTTATGATGTGAAAACATCATGATCTTGCATGATAATGGAGAAGTGGTGATTGAAAGTGAAAATGATGATTTAATGCCTTCACTTGAAAATAGTGATGATGGATTTGAATATCCAATAAAGAGAAAATTACTTATGACAGGACGTGGCTTGAATTTTTAAATTAAAGAAGATAGTATAGAGTAGCAAATGGAGAATATCTTTCACATTCACTACCACATAAATAACAAGGTGTGCAATATGATAATAGATGAGGGAAGTTGCATAAATATTGTTAGTACTGTATTACTTGATAAATTAAACTTACTAATAACTAAACAACCAAGATGTTACAAGTTGCAGTGATTGAATGAATATAGGGAAGTTAAGGTTAATAAGCAAGTCTTAATTTTCTTTCTTTAATTTGGTAGGTATAATGATGATGTGTTATGCGATGTAGTCCTTATATATGCTAGTCATATACTTTTGGGAGGCCTTGGTAATTTGATAGAAAGGTCACACATGATGGTTTTAAGAATAGGTACTCATTTGTAATAAATAACTAAAAGGTTACTCATGTATTGTTGACTCCAAAATAGATCTATTAGGACAAATTGAAGTTGAAAAGAAAGAGTGAGGCTGAGAGTTCAAAAAGAGAATAATGTGAAAGAAAAGAGAGTGAAAATACTAGAGAGACCAAGAGCTCAAAAGAGAAAGCAATATAAAATAAATAAACGGCACAAAAGAAGAAAGGCCACGAAAGAGCAAATAAAAGGAAAAAGATGAGAGAGAAAAAATATAAAAGTGAGTTTTTATACAAAAGAGAAACATGTTAAAGATATTTATCTTACTGAACAACCTTCATTTTTAAATGTGTATAAGAAGCCTTATTTCAGTACTAAAGGACCTTAACCCCTCTCTTCCAAGTGTTGTTGTCTCTTTGTGATAGGAATTTGATTACGTGTTTCCTGAGGATGTTCGTACTATTTTACCACCTATTTGAGGCATTGAACATCAAATTGATTTTATAATTGGAGCTACCACTCTCAGTCAACCAGTCTAAAAAAGTGATCCAGGGGAGACATAAAAGCTTTAGAGGAATGTTGAAAAGCTAAATGGCAAAGGGCTATTTTATAGAGAGTTTGAGCCATTGTGCAGTTTCAGTATTTTTTATTCTCGAGAAAGATGGTTTTTAAAAGATGTACGTTAGTTGCATAACTATGAACAACATAATAGTAAAGTATCACTATCTCATTCTTATTTTAGATGACATGTTAAAAGAATGACGTAAACATACTATTTTCAGTAAAATTGATTTAAAGCCTAGATACATAATCAAATTTTATGATGAGAGAAGAAGATGAGTGAAAAATTGCATTCAAAAATAAAATATGAAATTTATGAATGGTTAGTAATGTCGTTTTTTATATACAGTAGCATTGAAGATGTGTACTTAATGTGCCGAGGAAACAAAAACATATGTTGTTCTCAAAAGCTATAGTTTTTGCATGCATAAGGCTATTGAAATTAGTATTACCTAATTTTCATAAAACTTTTGAGATTGTAACACCTCATGTGTTGGTATTGTATAACCATTAACACACACACACACACACATATATATATATGTTGCACGTAATAATATTTAATTATAAGATATTAATAATAACTTAAATAATTATTGAAATTAGCTCTAAGTAGTATTTTCAGTATTATTTATATGGAAGAAATCAATGACTTCAATTTATGCTTGTTGTATTTTATACTGTAGATGATAATGTTTAATAATTATAAGATAAACCCAATTAGTCTTTAAAAATGTCTCTGTATATATTGTTTGAATATGTTATTTTTTTTGGAAAACATTTGAATTTACTTTAATATTATTGAAATATCTTTATGTAATGTGAAGTGTCTATTTCAGCCTATAAAGTATGAGCTTAATCAATCACTAAAATATATATATATATATATTAGTGAAATTTATTTTATTTTTGATAAAAACAAAATCAAAAACTAAAAAATTAATGGTTTTGATAAATAACTTGTTCTGTAAGGAGACAAATAATATTTTCAACTAAAATACATAATAACAGATAATATTGATTTATTTTTGTTAATTTTTATATTGAATAAAATAAATATATAAAAATATAAATTCTTTTCAAAAAAAAAAATTATTATTATTATTATTATTTAATTATTACGTACTTTTCTATATATCTATTATTAATTTTATATCTTAATCAATTAAGCACTGTATTATATCTTATATTAGAAGCACTTTTTGTAGCAGTGTTAACTTAAACACAATAAAATTTTCACAAAAGTGATTTTACTGAAATCTTTTTTTAAGAAACACTACTGACCATGCCAGACAAAACCTAATACATAGGCCATATGTATTATTTGACATTGTATTCTCATCATATAAAATACATACATATAACTTTCAAATGTTTAATTACAAAATATAATTTGGAAACAATTTTCAAGACATTACAAAGTTTAAATTTTCTTTTCACAATTTCACAACTAATGAGTACTAAACTAACTGAAGAAATTTTCTTCAGTTTTCAGAAAATTCAGCAATTTTCTCCTGTAAATTACTAATTGACCAACTTCACATATAAAAGAAAGTATTTTTTTTATATAAGATAATGTACCAGAACAGCCTGCTTGGTTATATACATTCAATCAGTTGCATAATCTAACCAAAAATATATGCTCGTATAGATATATAAGTAGTTACATCTCAGCCATAAAAAACCACTTTAACCCTCATGACACAAACTTTAAATTAAGTTTATTTGCACCATCATCCTCAATTTATAACATGTATCTGCAATTAAAAATAAAGTCTTGAAATACGATGGATGGCATTCCCATCACAAACACGATGATATATTGCAAAATGTCCCATAAAACGATACGAAACTATCACGGGTGCTTCACACTGAACTGTAAAAACATCCTAAATATGCTCCTAGCTAGAAAATGACTCAGTAAAGATCAGATTCTTTGTGTGTGTGAATCACACAATCAGAAGTAGGATATGAGACACAAGTCAGCACATAACCCTTTTCTATTTGACTCTCATCAAGGAAGGAACCATCAGATTGATCCACCGAACCCGAGACCAACTGCCCTGCACAGGTAGAACAAGCACCAGCCCTGCAGGAATATGGCAGGTCGATTCCGGCATTCTCAGCTGAATCTAGGATGTATGTATCACTTGGTGCTTCAAACTCATGCACCTCATCGTTTGGTCCGATCAGCTTAACCTTGTACGCAGTCATTGTTGATTTGAAGTTGGATGAACATTTCAACCCAAAAAACTTGGAAATGTTCCTTACAGATCCCAGTGAGGCTTGAGTCTTAATCCTGGCACTCGTGAGTCGGTTCTGAGGTGCAGCCGTGAGCATGGAAGGAGAGAAAACTCTTACACTTGTCATTTTGCCCCTGAATCAAAATTATGCGTGATAGGAAATCAAATGACAGGCATGATGACAGAATTAGCATTTGCAAGAACAAAATGAAACAAAACCACAAGAGAAGGTTCAATAACAGAAAGTAAAAGCAAATAGGTCATTATCAAACCACAACTGACGAATGTTACTTGGTTTTGCATGTTTTCAATGGCCAACCCTGAAATACTAGAAGAATATTTGATAATCAGTTACCACTAACACCTATTACTCAAATCTTTTGTTTAGTGCAAGGTTGATTGACGGTGTTGCAAGACCGTTCCAGACCAAGTCAACAACAAATGATTCTTATCCTCGTATCAATTAAAGTTATAGAAAGGACGATCGAGGTGATAGCCCTTTGTGCCACATTTGTTGCCAGGCTCGTCTGATAACTTATGATCACAATGCAAAACACTTTTTAAGCTGACAGTGTAGCAATATAAGCTTTGTTATAAGAAAGCAGAAAATGGAACTCTACCATCCATTTCAAACTCAACAAAGCGATTAATCTTTGGAGCAGTATGAGAAGATGCAAACTTATAGATCTCTGCCCTTCACTCGAGGCTCCAATCATGGATTATAGGAATAATCTTATTCTATATACAAGAGGTACCTACATTCAAAATTGATTGACAGTGTAGCAAATGATTCTTATGCTTATATCAATGAAGATTACAAAAGGGACCATCAAGGTGATAGCCCCTTGCACCCCCCTATTGCCATGCTCATCTGATAACTTATGAACACAATGCAAAACACTTTTTACGCTGATAGTGTAGAAATATGAACCTTGTTATGAGAAAGCAGAAAATGGAACTCTACCATCCATTGCAGACTCAACAAAACAATTAATCTTTGGAGCAGTATGAGAAGATGCAAACTTATAGATCTCTGCCCTTCACTCGAGTCTCCAATCATGGATTATAGGAATAATCTTATTCTATATACAAGTGGTACCTACATTCAAAATTGATTGCAGTGTAGCAAATGATTCTTATCCTTATATCAATGAAAATTACAAAAAGGACCATCAAGGTGATAGCCCTTTGCGCCCCACCTGTTGCCATGCTCATCTGATAACTTATGAACACAATGCAAAACACTTTTTATGCTGATAGTGTAGCAATATGAACCTTGTTATGAGAAAGCAGAAAATGGAACTCTGCCATCCATTTCAGACTCAACAAAGCAATTAATCTTTGGAGCAGTATGAGAAGATGCAAAATTATAGATCTCTGCCCTTCACTCGAGGCTCCAATCATGGATTATACGAATAATCTCATTCTATACACAATTAGTACCTACATTCAAAACTTCAGATTGAAGTACTACATCTGATCAATACATTAATAATGGGAAAACTCAAATTCCACGTCCAAGTCCAAGTCCACCATTGTGTTGATAGTCAAGTAATATTAAAGACAAAAAACAAATGAACATGAACACTACATGATTTCCTAGTAGAAAACCTTCCCACAAAAGAATACCAGTAGATGTTAACAGCATTAAAAAGAATTTAGCTCAATCTCAAGCTTCTGCCAAAGGCTGAAGCCTCTGGTTATTCCATCCAAAAATATAGGAGCAGAGAAGATAGAAATGAAAGAAAGACCACAACAATCTCAAATAAACTTACAAAAGAAACAAGCAACAAACGTCCACGGTTTCCTGTACACCATAAAACATACAAACTACATGTAAATTCCATCTGTACAAGTCAAACAGTAAGAATCACTTAACTAATGACCAAGACAAACAATATTGAAAGGGAGGAATGAAACTGAACGAGGCTCCAGACAGGAGATTTTATCTGAAGAAATTTGAGCCTTACTTCCTTTTTTTCTTTAAGAGCTTGCTAATTGGCCCGAGATTAACTCGTTAATAAGAAAATCTTGCAGGCCTCTGAAAACTGAAACAAATAAGTCTTGAATTGAAAAATGACCGGGGATTAAATCAACATAGAGAAAAATCTTGCATGAATCTTTTATCAACTCAAACAAATAAGCACTGAAACTTTTTTCTCGCGTAAAAAAAATAGAAATTTCATTTTACCAAAACCTAGTCGTAAAAAGAAAAAATTACGTCCAGATTTTCATACAACGGCCATCAATTTTCCTTCGATATTTTTCCCAAGAAAAGTTTTACTGGTCCCCAAACGCAAAGCAAAAAGACACGCCCTACATGTCCCGCAAAAAGAGTTCCCATATCACGAAAGCGATAGCAGTTCTTAATCTTACCCAAACCACAGAATCTCCCAAAAATTACAAATCCGCCCTCGAATCTCAACAAAACTACAGTACAGCCAAGGGAGCCAGCAACTTCCCAAAGATCAGAAAAACGAAAAACACAACAACCAGAACGATTGATGCACAGATCGTTAATAAGAGATTTCATATACACGTAGATACATTTACAAACACATAAGCGCACGAAATATACATCTACAGACGAAAAAGACTTACAGAGAAGAGAAGGACGACGGATTAAGGTCTGTGGAGGCTGCTTTGAGAGATGAAGAAGAGCAGAGCGGAGAATCCGATGGTGGGTTTTGAAGAGTCGTGTACTTAAAGAGGTTTAATCTTCGGCTATCATTAGAGAGAGAAATGGGTTTTGGCTTTTGGCATCTGTTGACAGGCAAGGTGGCGAAAAGCAGAAAGATACCCTAGTGACTCCAAGGAGCCAAAATCTACCTACCAGCCTCCTGGTTTTAGGTTTTTAAATTTACACTTTTAGCCTTTCTGGGTTTATTGGACAAGAATTTATTTTAATTAAAATATAAAATTAGATTTGTCGGGAGCATTAATTTTTATTATGCTCACAATCACAATATAGTACACAAAAAATAAGAAAAAATATAAAATTTAATGAATCTAAGTATACTTACATCCACAAAATAGAATGAGAAAAAAAAAATTATTATAGTAAATTGAAAGTACATTATTAATAAAATTTTAAACTCATCCATAAAAAAATTATATGAGTTTTCTTTTCACAAAATTCTTTTAAATATATTAATATATTTTTTATAATAAATATGAAATATGTCTTTATTTAAAAATAAAATTAAGAAATTTTTTTTTACTATAATAATTTAATAGTATACTACTAATAAAGTTTTAAGATCATATATAGAGAAATTATAAAAGTTTCTCTTTCATTAAATTTTTAATAATATATTAATATATTTTTCATGATAAATATAAAATATATTTATATTTACGAACAAAATTAAAAAAAAAAAGTTTACTATGATAATTTGATAATACATTATTAATAGAATTTTAAGTCCATATATATAAGAGTTTCTCTTTCACAAAATTTTTCAAGATATACTAACATATTTTTTTGATAAATATAAATTATTTTTTATGATAAATGCAAATTTTTTATAATAAATATAAAATATTTTGAAAATAAAATATTTCCATAATTAAGTAATATCAATAATATTGAGATGATAAGAAATTTTTAATAGATGAAGTTAAAGTAATGTATTTCATTCAAATTAATAGAATTTAAAATATAGCATTTTTATTCTATATAAAAATTTACAAGAATTTTTTTTTTTTGTTAAAATATTTTAATACTATGGATTGATCAAATTTTAAACAAAATTAAAACTAGAGTTAATAGCCTAAATCCATTCAAAACCTAAACCTAACTTAGCTTTTACACTAAACCCAACTCAAATCCTAGCCTAGTTTTAAGGCAAAACAAAAAATGAGCTAACATAGCCCAACATGAAATAAAGGTTTAAACACAAAAAATACATTATTTTGGTTATTAACCTTATGTAGTTTCTCTAAAATGATTAAGAGTGTGTTTAATTGCAGCTTCTAGCTATAACTTTTTTGTTTTTAAATTATTTTTGTGGTTAAATAGGTAATATAAAAAATGATTTTGTCAAAATAAAAATTGACGAATTTTTAAAATAATTTGCAATAAAATTTAGAAGAAAAATGCTACATACAGTGAGATTTAATCAAGCAATGATCGAGAGCACACAAAGAGGGAGAATGAGAAGAGAGGTCTCAACAATTTGAGGAAAAATGATGTAATATTTATTATCCGTAAAGTTAAGGTATCTATACACAAGTATAAATTTATCTTAATAACATAAATGACCCTAAATTTAAAATATGCTATAGTATCACCCCTGTATTTATAAAATTTATATTATGACCCGAAATATGTATAATATCCTCCCCACCCCCCCCCCCCCCTTTTCAAGCTGGAGTATACAAATCTTGAATACCTAACTTGATAATGCACTATGAAAATGAGAAACAGTAATAGGCTTCGTGAAGCAATCCATTAACTAATGAGAAAAAAAAATAAACAGTAAGTGAACAAGTCCTTCTAATATCTTTTGGCAAATCACATGACAATTTATCTTAATATGTTTTGTCTATTCATGAAAGATCGTGTTCTCAACAATTTTAAGAGTAGATAAATTGTCATAATACACAAGATTCATTTGATCTTGAGAAACTTGCAAATAAAAAAGAATATATCATTACCATTGGATGTCACAACTTGTTAGAAAAATTAATCCCTAAACCACACACAATCAAAACAAAGTATAAAGCAAAAAAAAAAAAAACAACACAAGATTTAATGTGCTTTAGCTGTGTGTCTACATTTACAGGTAAGACCAATAAAAAAGTTTTTCATTATAATAATTTTATAGAGTACATCACCAATAAGCTAGCATATTAATATATAGATAACTATGAGTTTTTTTTCTCACAGAACTCTCCAGAATATACATAAAATAATCTCCAAGATAATTACACAAATATCCCCATGACCAAATATGATACCCCCCAGAATTTAAGTTACATCAACAAATCTTTCTCTAAGCTTGAATTCTCTTCAACATCAAATGAAATTATCGTTTTATCATTCTATCATGGCATGATGCCCACTCAGGGGCACTAGTGAATATTACCTACTCCAATCAAGTTTAAGCAGTGACTAAACTTTCCAACTGGGATTGCCTTGGTCATCATATCTGTGAGATTTTCCTGTGTAGATATCTTTTGCACAACTACGATATCCTATGATCTAATGTCTCAAATGAAGTAATATCTGACATCGATATACTTTGTTTATTCATGGTACATCTAGTTCTTGATGAGATGTATGACACTTTGATTGTCACAAAATACTATTAAAATTTTTTTGTATTAAACTAAGATCACTCACTAAGCCCTGTAGCCAAATAGCCTCTTTTACTATTTTTATTAGAGCTATATATTCAGCCTTTGTGGTAGACAAGGCTATTGTAGCTTGTAACATTGCCTTCTAGCTAATTACACTTCTATATAGAGTAAACATATAACCTATCAGAGATCTCCTCCTATCCAAATCTGCTGCATAGTCTGAATCCACATAACCTACAACTGAGTCACTCATCTTGCCTTTGTCAAATATCAAACCTACATCTACTATACCTTTTAAATATTTTAGAATCCATTTCATTAGTTACTAATGTTATTTCTTAAAATATGTCATGTATTTACTCACTACACTAACTACATGTGAAATATCAGGACGAGTACAAACTATGACATACATGATGTTATCTACAGCACTCGAGTATAGAATATTAGACGTATGTTCCATGTCTTCATCTGTCTTCGATGATATGTGTGCAAAAAATTTGAAGTGGATACTAAATGAAATAGTTACAAACTTTGCATTACTCATATTGAAACATTGTAATACTTTCTTAATATATCATTGCTGAGACAAAAAAAGATTTCCAACACTTTTATCCCAAGTAATCTCCATTCCTAGTATCTTCCTTGTAATACCCAAATCTTTTCAAACTTTTCACCCAACTACTTTTTAGAGTATCAATATATGATATAGTTTTAGAAGCAATAAATATGTCATCTACATATAATAGCAAATAAATAGAAAAATCCTCTAAGAATCTCTTATGATACACGTAAATGTCATAGGCACTACGAATGAAACTATTTTATTTCATGAATGTATCAAATCTCTTGTACCCTTGTCTAGGCAACTGTTTCAAATCATACAAAAATTTCTTAAGTACATAAACATATTTTTTCATACCTGGAATGACTAATCCCTTAGGTTAATTCATATAGATATGCTCCTCCAATTCACCATGTAGAAAGACAATTTTTATATCTAATTGCTCCAGCTCTAAATCATGAAGAGCAACCATAGTAAGTAAGACCCTAATGGGACTGTATTTCACAAATGGGTAAAACACTTCATTGAAGTCAATCCTTTTTTGTTGAGTAAAACCTTTAGCTACTAATTGGGCCTTGTATCGAGGCACTTTTGCCTTCAAAATGGATTGTTTTTTTCTTAAAAATCCATTTATAACCTACTACTTTCTGTCTCTTTAGCAATGACACAAACTCCCAAATCTGATTCTTGTGAAATGACTCAATTTCTTCACCTATAGCACCAATTCATTAATCTGCATTTGAACCAGAAATAACTTCATTATAACTTCCAAGTTTCTATAAAACAACTGTCTCTACAACTGATAAGGTAAAAAAAAAATTCATACCTCTGTAGTGGTCTAATTGTCTTCTCCCTCTATCTATTGTAATGCTATAAGATTGTTGTTGCTCTGTTGTACTACCTTGTACTCTTTTAGACTGAGCTGTTATAGTCTCAACCTCTACCTCTACTTGTTATCTCCCATCGAAATCTGATTCTACTACTGCATTCTCTTTTTGATCTAGTGAAGCAAACTCAATAAATATTACATCTCTGCTGATAATTAACGCTATAGACTTTGAATTATTACACCACAAGCTATAACATTTCACTCCAAATGCCTACCCTAGAAATATGCATTTCTTTGTCATCGACTAAAGTTTACCATATCTCATATGAGCATAAGCAGGACAACCAAATACCTTCAATTAGGAGTAATCAACCAGTGAACCAGACTATACCTCAAAAGAAGTTTTGCACTCAATAGTTGTGGATGGAGTTCTATTAATTAAGAAATAAATGATGTTCACAGCTTCTACCCAAAATTCTTATCCCAAACCTAAATGAGACAACATGCATTGTGCTATATCACAAAGTATTATATTCATGCGTTCTACAATATCATTATGTTGTGGTGAACCAACATAAGTGTGGTGTCTCACTATGCCTTCTTTATTGTAAAAAAAAATGTTAAATTCATGATTGTAAAATTACAACCCATTGTCATTTCTAAGATACTTGATCTTTCTTTCTGCCTGCTTCTCAATTATGGTTTTCCATTTGAGAAAAGTTAAAAATGAATATTCTTTATACTTTAAAAAAAATACCCAAACTATCCAAGAATAATCATCAATTAGAGTCAAAAAATACCTAGTATCATTTTTGGAGGGAGTTCTGTATGGACCTCATAAGTCAGAATCGATATAGTTCAACTTATCATTGGTCTTGTACATTACCTGCTTATTGAACTTCACTCTGGTCTACTTTCCAAACACACAATATTCTAAAAAATTCATGGCTTCTTCTATATAACCATTCAATAAATTTTATCTGTTCAACATAAATAGCCCTTGTCACTCATATGACCAAGGCACAAATGCTATAACTTAGTTTGATTTTGATCACTATTCTCTGATGTTACAACAGCTTCCCATGAAACTGTATTATCCTAAAGAGTATATAATCTAGATTCTAAATAGTCTTTCATGAATACCATTGAGTCTTTGCACACTTTAAGAATATCATTCTCTGCATGAAATGTTTACCTTGAGAATCCAAAATAGAAAGAGAAATCAAGTTTCTTTTTATCTAAGAAACATGCCAACATTCGATAGTTCTTATAACTCCATTAAATATTCTTAATATGATATTACCAATTCTATCTACAGTCAATGGACTATTATTATCCATGTACACAGTACCATTCTTCTGTTTATATGTAGCAAACCAATGGTTATGTGGACACATATGGAATATAGCACCAGTATCAAGAATCTAAGAATTCTTTTCATGATCAAAACTCACAAATAAGAGTTTTTTAGTACTATTACTAACACTATCCTTAGAATTGTTAAAGTCGACTAAATTAACAGTGTTTTCTTACTTCTTTCCCTTTTTCTCTCTCAACTTGGGATAATCTTTCTTAAAGTGACCCAGTTCCCTGTAGTCAAAACAGTTTCCCTTCTTAGCTCTAGATTTTAATCTACGCCTTGACTTATTCATTCTTTGTGTTCTTTCCCTATTCATTGAACTCTATTACTCTGTTTTATACTATGAAAAGTTCTTTTTCAACTCATTTGATTTTAATATTTTACTAGCATCGACTAGTGAAATACTATCTCTCTTATAGGAGAGTGTTAATAAATGTTTCATATAATGGTGGTAGTAAACACAATATAAATAAGGTTTGATATCTATATTATTTAGGTCCATAATAATAGAATTAAATTCATCAAGATGTTATTGAATGGTCTCACATTTACTTGTTCTTAGATTGTATAGCATTTGCTTCAAATAAAAGTGGTTCATAAGCGATTTTGCAGAGTATAATTCTTCTAATTTCTTCCATGTAGCTGAAGGAGAAATTTCTCCAGTAATTTTTTGCAGATCATTATCAGTTACACTCATGAAAAGTGCATATAAGACTCTATCTTGCAGATATGTCTTTTTTATCTCTCTCATATCATCTAAGAATCTTTCTCCAATTGTATTCCACAAACCTTGTAGTATCAGGGACAATCTTATTATAATTTTTCATAGGCTGAAGCTCTTTTTATCATTAAATTTTTTTTTCTTATACTTTGTGGATGTCATCACGAATCTCTAAATTGTGCACTAAAAATAAACAAAGAGAAATAACACTATCAAAAAATAAAAAAACCACTCACCGCAATGTACCATTGTGCAAAAACTACCACCATGCACAACCACTAGACCCTCATGCATTGCCACATACGCGACTGCCAGAATTGTCATGCGCCACCACCGAACACCACCTCCCATCGTGATCTGGCCCAAAAACACCATAAAAGCTCGCGACTTGTTAGTTTCAGCACATATCTGATGAAAATCGCACCAGAAAATGCCAAATTTTGCCTTCGCGCAAAACCAGCAACTGCGAGCCTTCTTCTTCTCTAGCATGTGTTTCTCTTTCTAGTTTCACAAATTCAATGTTTCTTCTCTCCCAGCTGCAGCATTGAGAACCAGTAGCTCCTTTCAAGCATATCTGAGTCTGGCCTGCTTCTCTGCTATGCAAATCTGGATCATCCAGATCTAGACGAACACACCTTCTTCTATTTTTTGATCGCCTATCGTAGCTTCACATCTGGTTTCAAATCGAACGCGGGAACGATTGATCTTCCGACTGCATTGTATGAGTAACATCTTTTATTTGACAGTCCCATGCACGAAGTTGTTTCTTCCTCTTTAGGCCGCGCCATCCGTCTCCTCTAAATATTTCAACTTCTTCAAGCTGCATTGGGCACCTATAAATCATATATGTTTTGATTTTTGCTCTCTCTCTCTCTAATATAGTTTTCTCTCTCTAACCTGCATCAAACTCGAGCTATAATACCACTTCTTAGGAAAATTAATCCATAAACTGCGCACAATTAAAATAAAGTAAAAGCAAAAAAAAAACACAAAATTTAACATAATTCAAAAATGTGCCTACATCCACAGACAAGATTAATAAGAAAATTTTCTACTATGATAATTTTAGAGAGTACATGACTAGTACTAGTAAGCTAATATATTGAGAACTATTAGTTTTTTTTTCTCACAGAACTCTTCATAATATACACAAAATAATCTACATGATAATTACAAAAATATCTTCATGATCAAATATGATATCCCCATAATTTAAGCCACAGCAATAGTAACAAATGCAAAGACATGATATTTAACTTTAGATGAAGATCAAGAGACAGTATGTTGTTTCTTTGTCTTCGAAAAAGTAAGGCATTATTAAGAAATATACAAAATCCAAATAAATTTATGGGAACCAATGTAGGAAGCTTAATCAAAGTCACTAAATGTCTTTAGTTGTAAGCAATTTTGTAAAGGCTAAAACAAATCATGACCAGGGGTTCCCTTCAAATATCGCAAGACTCAATGTGTCGCTTGTAAATGAATTTAAGTTGGTGTATCTAAGAATTGAGAGAGTTATTGAACAAGAGAATTTTTATCCGGCCTTATATTAGTTAGAATAAAAGTTCAACTATCAACTTCCTATAAGAAGTAGAATCCACCGGAGGAGAAGCATTATATTTTGTCAATAGAGTAAGAGAGACCATATGAGTTGATGTTGGCTTGTAAAAACCAATATCATTCAAGAGATCTAAAGTGTACTTCCTCTGACAAATTTAATACCTTCAAGAAATCGAACAATCTCAACCCCTAAAATAAACTCCAACTCACCAAGATCTTTAATACGAAATGCATCATTCGCAACACAATAAGAGCAATGACACTATTACCAAAAGACTTCAAAAATAATAAAGAGTCAAAATGTGCATGAATGGACCCTTGACTTTTTAATGCAGCAATAAGCTTAAATTTCTATTGTTTACGAGCTTATTTTAAGCCATATAAACTTTTCTTCAATTTACAAACTTGATTATCCTGAGTAACTTGAAAACTAGGGGGAAGAGTCATATATACCTCTTCACTCAAGTCCTCATGTAAAAATCCATTATTAAAGTCTAAATGGTAGTTATCTTATGCAACAAAAAATAATGTATTTAGATAATTAACTACAGATTGTTGAGTATAATCTTTAGAAACTAATTTTATATCACTCCATAGGGCCATTAACTTTCCTTTTTATTTTGAAAACTCATCTGCAACCAATGGGAGTCTTGTTATGGGGTAAAGTGACAAAATCCCATGTCTGATTCTCTTTTAAAACATCTATCTCAGATTTCATTGCCTCTTACCAATATGGAAACTTAATAGCTTGGTTATAACTTTTAGGTTATATATCTTGTGATATGGCAAATATATATGGCTTATGAGAAATATCAATGTCATTGTAAGAAATAACTTTAGAAATACAATATGGCACAAATAAATTAAAATGAGTATGAGGTTTATGATCATCCATTAAGTAGTCATGCATATGAGATTGATTCTCCCTAGATCTAATTGATCTTCTAAGTGTTATATTAAAATGTTGACGTTCAGGATGCAAAGAAATGTTAAGTTCAGTAGTAGGTTAAACATATGTAAGAACAAGCAATGAAACATAATTATTAGTAGGCAAAGGATAACGAATATTACCGAAACTAATTGGATCTTGAGAGCAACCTTGAATTAAACCATCTTGATGTCCAGCAGATCAAGTGTCACTATTGTAATCTATCACAAAATCATCAAAGTTGAGAAAGACAAAAGTGTCTGATGACTGATGAGTATAAGAAGAAAAAGGAAAGACATACTCAATGAATTCAATATCATGGGAAACAAATATTTTATGCGAATCTATGTTATACATTATGTATTCTTTGATGTGTGAAGGAGGCTCAAGAAAAATACACTTAGACACCTTGGAATCCAATTTAGATTTTTTGGGTGCTAAGTTAGAAGCATAATATAAGCATCCAAAAACCTTAAGATGCTTGTAGTGAGGAGCACAATTATAAAGAAGTTCAAATGGAGTTTTATTATTAATGACAGAAAAAAGTATACGATTAATTAAATAAACCGCAATGTAATACACAATAAACCTAAAATTTCATGGGCAGATTCATTTGCTTCTCTTTGATGAAAATTTTATTTTCCCAGAATGTATCCTAATTTTTGGCATAATTCTTCTTCTGATGATCAATTCAACCTCTGATTAAAAAGATATGCCTTGGTTGTATTTCATCTCTTCAACAAGTTTAGTAATGAATATAACGACCCTATTATTCTGACAGATGAAAGAACCTATGATTAATTTTTCAAGAAATTTCTAAATGAAATCTTTTAATTTCTTCTTTTACTATGTTTAATTCTCTATATTTCTCTATCCGTAAAGTACATTGAATGTATAGATTAGCTTAGAATTGCAAGGAATGTGCAACATTTAAAATGTGCTGATGTTTTCTTTCTACAATACCCTTATGATGAGATGTATATGAGCATGAAAGTTGATTTTTTTTCTTTATATGAATATAATTAAGGCATATTGAATTCTTTCTCATTGTCTATCTGCACACATATGATTTTTACACTAAACTGTTTTTCCACAAGTGTAGAAAAATCAATCATTATCTTCCTTGCTTCCCCTTTACTCTTCATAAAATGCAACAATGTATACTTACTCAAGTTATCAACAATTTTGAGAAAATAATGGTGACTATAGAAAGAAGCAATGGTGCTAGATGCTACTCAACTTAACAACTATTTTAATCAAATACACAATTTTTATTTTTTAATGTGATAATATTTTCTACGATTATTTCTACTAAACACCTAATAACTTCTTAACTCTATGGATCAATTATTATAATAATATTTTTATAACTCATTAGAAAAACTATAATCATGTTAAATGCATTCGAAGTGACAAAGAATGATGACCTGAGTAGCATCGGGCAAAGGGATGACATATGTTTATGGGACAAATATAATATAATAATTATCTTTCCTTTATATGCTCTTTGTACATGATAGTTTTCATACAACTACCTCTTTTATTAAAATACATAGAAAATAGCGAATATAATATAATAATTATCAAAATACTTACTTTTTCTTAAGAAAAATATCTTTTAGCAAATAACAACAAGTTCTTCTTTCTTATATAACTTTTTCATTTTTAAAATTTTAATTTTTAATTTTTAACATTCAATACATATATATATATATATATATTTCTCTATATGGATATCAAGGAAAATATTACATTTATATCATACTAACGTTATTGATTTATATAATTTATGGAAATACAATCGAAATTTACTTTTTTTTTCAACAGTAAAATTAGTAAGAGATTTTCTTTTTCTAATAAAATTCTATTTTTCCATTCTCAGTAAATATGTAATGTAACTTAATTTTCTAATGTAAATTAAAATTTTATTTGATGTTAGTTTAAATTTATCTTATTTTATTTTCTAGTGCTGTTGCGTCTTATTATTTTATATATATTTAGAGTGAATTCAGTTATTTTATATCTATATTAATATAACATATATTATATTTATATGTACATTATATTTATATACGAAGTAAATGTAAATTTTACTTTAAGAAAATTCACTTAATATTAACACACCATGACAATAAATTATACAAAGTTGAAATTTATAAAGATAAGAAATTCACCCTAAATGCAATCACCAAACTTTTAAAGCGAAAAAATTATACATTTTCTTAATATAAAAATCAACCAAGTAGGAAAGAAAAGTGAGTGAGATGTAAATATGTACATTAGTTAGGTCAATTATTTTCCCTAACGACCTACCTTCTCTGTTGAGAAATGAGCAATACAACACGTTTAGAACCTAATAAATTTGTGCAGTATTATGTTAAAATTTATGAATTAACAATACATCCCTTGTATGAAGTTACAAATAATGAGATTTACAAAAATCTTTAAATTACATCACGTTTATATTTTGATATGCTTTACAACAAAACATCTAAAATCATTAAAAGATTCTTCAGAGTCTTCTTCTGATCTTAAACTTACTCTTAATCTTGAACCAATCTGCAGTAAGAGGGGTGTGAATTGGGGTGAGCTTCATAAATTCATTAAGAATAGGGTAATGTTCAAAACATAGATATGCAAAATACACTAAACAACAATCATAACCATCATAACCATCATAACTATCATCATTTTCATTATCCATGTAAATTTTCATACAGATACTGACATCACAAATCCAAATTCCATGCCCTCTTTCATGTGATCACATTACCTTTTACATAATCATAATGAATTTCTTTCATCATTTTCCTAAGTACCACCATAACCCAAATCCAAACTCATACAATATTTTTCAAGGTCACAAACATCATTACATAACAATAGTAAAAAATTACAACCACAATTACATATACAAAATTTTTATTTATTGTAGTATTCTTCTTTTTAGGTCCTTTAATGTTCCATCATGCGATGTCATTTTTACCAGTATCATTGACGGTCCACAAGGATCCAAATGTGATCTTAGACAATTCACAATTAGTTCCAAAGATGCAATCCCATACAAAAGAGGAATCCAATAGAAACGTGGACTCCTGTAGAACAATCACCTGCAGATCCCATCCTAAATAGGAAAGCGATGCCAACATCTTTTTGTTTCATAAGCACAATCAGCTCAAACGAGAAAGTAAATCTTAATTTCCTAAATGCGAACGTCCTAAATAGGAAAATAAAATTATTCTTGACTACTTTCCTAACTGGGATTATTCCAAGGCATGGGCTAAGTTTGTTCGAGTAAGAAGGCTTAAGGCCCAAATGGTGACCCATAGACTAGGAGAAATTACAAGGCAAAATGGGAGACTTATTTTTGGCCCAACTTGAGTAGGTGTCAAGGACCTACTGCCAAGATGGGCCCCAACCCAAGGATGTCGCACCCATAGGCAGCCCACACCCAAGGAAGAAGCCCAGCGTGCACCAAACATGCGAGCAGACAAAAGCCCGTGTGCCTCGCATGTGTTTAATAACCAAGCAGGCACGCACGCACGCAGACATAGTAAACCCGTCCACATGACCCAACAGGTCAGCTTCAGGTCCGCATCTAGCATGTACGTGGCCCTGTCTGCACGCGAGTCCAGCCTGCACGGTCGACCCATCCAACACAACCCGTGTGGGCCCATGACATAACCCGAGTCTCCTACTTATAGTGACCCCCGATTCAGCTGCTGCCCACGTGGCAACCTCTTATGTGAGTCCTTTTTTTTTCTTCTTCTTTTTTCCATAAGGAATCTTTTAAATTGCATAATTTCCATATGGTTTATCCAAATTTCATATGAGATAATTTTGTAATTATTTTATTAGTATATTTTATTATTTTTAATATAAATATATCCCTTATGATTAATTAATTAACTTTTTTTGGAACAGGATTGGGATAGATCATTAATTTATTATTTATTTTAGGATATAATTTTATCTTTTAAGTCTTTGTATTTATTTAAAATTATCATAGAAAAAGCCTATATGAAGGTTTTTGTCTATAGGTTGTAAACACACATTGAGAAGAATAAAATTTTAAGTTTTTACCTTTTTCAAGAAGTAGCTTTATTAATTTCTTTTAGCGTCTTCAAGTTTTTCAAAGTTAGGGAGTTTTCTGAAGTCTTGTTGAGTTGATTAGCTAGGATCGACTTATCGAGTAAGTTTGTAGCGTCTTTCTTTTCCTCATTTTTTATTGCTTTTTTTTGTTTATGCATACCATTTATGTGGGTGTATTCTTAATTAGGAGGATTAATTAGACGGTTAAGTCTCTACATTCCATGCACTATAAAGGTTACAAGAGTTGATTCAATCCTCTTTATACCCTCCCGTGTCATCTGGTATTAGAGGTTAAACTCCTAGTAACTTACTATCTTTATTGTTTAACATTATTGTTCATAAATCAGCATTGAAAATTTATTTTGATTGTTAATTCATTTGCATCTTGCTTGAATTCATATTATTTGTCTGATTCAAGTAATTTCATGTTTCTTTTATTAGTAAAAAAAAAAATTACAAAATTAAAATTCAAAAATATCTCAGTTACACCCTATAAGGCAATTGGCACACTGTTGCATTCTGTGCATGACAAAAGCATAGTAACCGCCTATTAGATTGACGGAAAACCTTAGAAGAGTTAAAGAAGAGTAAGTCATCTACTAAGTGTGAGTGAAAAGTTTTGTTTTTATTTTGTTGCAAAAAGTAAAGGGAAGAATAGCCACTTTATGAAAATTATTTACTTCACATTTATTTCTTTCGTCGTGCATTTCCATTGTTTTAGCCATCACAAAAATTTCTTTGTGTACCTAAATTTGAGCTTTAGAGTCACTCGAGTCTTTTAAAATCCTTTGTCGTGTCATGGAGACTCACATGTAAGTCTCGAGTAAGAAGATTAGAGTTCGAACGCTCAACTCGTTGGAAGAAGCATGAGTGTTGAGGGATTGTGAGGTTAAACACGAGTAAATGTGAAAGAGATATTTTCTTGACTAACCTTTACCTTGCATGAACTTCGTTGTAGTTTCACCAAGTGACATACCTCCATTTTGGGAAAGTATCCTTGTCATATGAGGGGTCTTAAACTTACAAGCCTAGGGAGTGGACAACGAGTAAAGGGAGAACATTTTCCACATGCAATGTTTTTTCAATAGCAAAGTATGTGGAATGATCATGGACAGTGGTAACTGTGCTAATATTACAAGCACTCTATTCATGGAAAGGATATGGATAACATATACCAAGCACCTGAATCTTTATCGATTATAGTGGTTGAATGAGTGCAGAGAAATCGAAGTTTCAAGCAAGCCATGGTACCATTCTCCATTGAAAAATATCATGACGAGGTATGTTGTGATATTGTACCTATGCATGCCAATCACTTAATACTTGGGAGATCTCGGCAGTTTGACAGATAGATACAACATAACAGTTGCACTAATCGATATTCATTGCCAAAAGATGCTCTTAATCATCTCCTTATGCCTCTATCACCAAGAAAGGTACATGAAAATCATATCAAGATAAAAAGGTTCATTGATGAATACTTAAGAAGCGCAAAAGAGAGAAAAAGGCCAAAAAAAATTAATGGTCCATTGAGCATTGGAGAAGCTCATATAAAAAGTAAAGATGGTCCATTAAAAGAGATTAAGAGAGAGAAAACAACTGAGTGTTTTGATGAAGGGGGAAGAGTGTTAAAGAATACTAGTTGTGGAAAGGGAGGTCTCGTTGTACTCACCTATAAGATGACCCATTTGAAGCTTGATCATTCTATACCTAGTTGTACTATTCTCTTTTTATAACTAATCACCATGGAACATGGGCTACGGATATTTGATCCAAATCTTGAAGGAATTGTGGTTCAAGTCATGAAGTGCATCAACAACAAAGTAAATGTGTCGGCGATGTATGGTGTATTTTCTAATGTTATCATTAACCTTTTTCATTTTATTAAAGGTCAAGATTCAAGGGGGAATCTTTTTGAAGAAGGGGGGATGATGTGATCCTAGACAATCCACAGTTAATTTTAAAGATGCAATCCTGCATCAAGGATGAACCCCATAAAAATCCAGACTCCTGTAGAAAACTCACCCGTGGGTCGCATCCTAAATAGAAAAGCGATGCTAATATCTTTTTGTTTCATAAACGGGATCAGCTCAAATGAGAAAGTTAATCCTAATTTCATAAATAGGAATGTCTTGAACATAAATGTAAAATTATCCCTCATTACTTTACTAAATAGAATTATTCCAAGTCATGGGTCAAGTTTGTTCAAGCAAGAAGGTTTAAGGCCCAAGTGGTGACCTATGGACTTGAAAAAATTACAAGGCTAGGAGGAAGGCCTATTTATGACCCAACCCAAGAAGGTGCCAAGGACTTATGGCCTAGATAGGCACCGACCCAAGGATGCCCACACCCATGGGCAACCCACACTCGAGGAAACACATGCATATTGCAGCCAGGCCTAACACGCATGCGAAACTAGGATGGGTAGCAGGTCTGCCCGCATGTACACATGCAGACTTAGCAAACCCGTCCGCATGACCCAGCAGGCCAGCCGTGAGTCAGTGTCTAGCACGCATGTAGCCCAGTCCACACGCAGGTCTAGCTCGCATGTCCGAACCATCCAGCACAACCCGTGTGGACCCATGATGCGATGCGCGTCTCTCGCCTAAAGCAACCTGCGACCCAGCTGCTGCCCACGTGTCAAACCCTTGTGAGGGTCCTTTTTTTTTTCTTCCTTTTTCCATAAGGACTCTTTTAAATTACATAATTTTCATATGCTTTTATCCAAATTTCACATTGGATAATTTTCAATTATTTTGTTAATTTACTTTATTATTATTTTAATATAAATCTATCTATTATGATTAATTAATTAATCTCTTTAGAATAGGATTGTGATAGATAATTATTTTATTATTTATTTTAGGATAAAATTTTATCTTTTAAGTCTTTATATTTGTTTAGAACTATCCAGAAAAAAGTTTATATAAAAACTTTTACCCATAAGTTATAAACACACATTGGGAATACTAAAATTTGAAGGTTTTGCTTTCTTCAAGAATTAGTTTGGTAATTTCTTTTAATGTCTTTAAGTTCTTTAAAGATAGATAGTTTTTTAAAGTCTTGTAAAGCCAAGAAGTTGTGATTGACTTGTCAGGTAAGTTTCTTATGTCTTTTTTTTCTCATTTTTTTTCCCTTTTCTTTGTTTATGCATGTAATTTAGGTGTGGTTAATTAGGCAATTAGGTCTCTATATTGCATACATTATGAAGATTACAGAAGTTGATTCTATCTTCCCGCGTCAGATCCCCTATGCATGTAGATACTCAATATTTTCATAAAAACAACTAGTTATCCTCATACCCCAACCCATATGATCACCACAATCATCAACCATCCTCGTACCCCTTACCTATATGAGGTGTCATAATAATTAGTCGTCCCTATACCCTAGTTTGTATGGGCACCACAGCCACCAGTCATCCTCACATCCCAACCCATATGAGTGCTGATAATCATTGTTCAACCACGTCTGGCTAAGGTCGAATCCACAGTAGGGTTCACCACATATATTCCATGTGAACCCTCCCTCTCTATACCTGCTAAACAGGTTTCCTTGTCTTTTAAGGTCCCTACGTTACTATTTTGTCAATCAAACTTCTTATTTTAATACACATCCATGCACAATTTAAATACTTACATGTTCGAATTCGTAGTAAGTGTACATATTCATATATCAAACTTAGAAAATATATTAGTGAACAATCATATACATAAATATATATATATATCCAACACAAACAATTTACATCGTATTAAGCAAAAACCGAACATATTATGTAAGGAGTAAGCAACCACAATCTATATCTATGCACATTACTTGCATATATTTATCTTGGTATTACTTTACGTAACCATAAACCATCCTAATTATGCATATATATACTTTCTAACAATATATATTACATATAATTACGATTTAACACACATAAACTACTACAAATAGATTAATCATAATCTCATAATATTTATAAATATATAAAACGCAAACACATAGCATACATTCACCTATATAACTCCATACATATAATTTCTCTAAATACAGATGTACCTAAAAACACACTACTTATACTCATAAAAATACATATACATACATTCATACTTCAAATCTGTATATAAAAAACTTATATACCCGCGTAAATACATATGTTATTTTACACATGCACATATACAGATTCAATGCGTACAACTATTTATGCTCATACCAATATATATATATATATATATATATTTTTTCGTACAGTGTGACACTTCTGAACTTTTAATATTAATGTTGTAATTTGTTCGGTTTTATTTTAATTTTTTTTTTAAATTTAGTATTGAAATTTATGTTAGACGTACTTTAAATAGACATTTTTTGCCTAAAAATATGTTTGGAAAATTTTAAAGTCAAAAACAGAAAAAGAATTCAAATGGAAAAATCAAACTCGTGGGAACTGCGTGCCTGCGTGCGGAATAGCCCGCGCGCTCGTACAACACACACATCATCTTATGTATGCAAGCACTGCACGCATGTCTCATCTGCATGCCTTCGCGCTTACGTGCATGTCGCATCACGCTTGTGTGCGTGCGCTAACTTTGTATCATGCCTGCTCGCCGCACACGCGCGTCGATCACGCCTGTGCGCATGTTGCATCACACCTGTGCGCATGTGGCATCACACTTGCATGCCTGCATGCTCGTCACGTCGCATGCGCACACCAATTGTGCATCCCTTTGAAGTGCACGCGACTGCGCTCATTGCATCGCACGCCTGTCACGTGTATGCTGCCTGTCTGTCACACTTGCTGCATGTTGCTGACCTGCTGTCCTGTTGCCTATTGCAGTCGTTTGCGTGTCTCGTCTGCCTATCGCATGTCACGTCGTCGTCTGTAGCTGTGTCACATTGTAGCACCGTCGATCGGTAACCGTCACGTGACATGCACACCGACCGCCATGTGGCACACATGCACACTTTTTTGGGGTTATTTAAAGCCTTCCTCTCTAATCCTCTTCCATTTCTCCACTTCCTTTCTTCCTTTTCATTTGGCCGAGAGTGAGAGAGAAATTAGAGAGAAAAAACTAGAGAGAGAAATAGCTAGAGAGAGGGGGAACCAAAAGAGACCGAGAAAACTTTTTATTTCGTACAATGAGCCTTCTTTTTCTTTTCTCGATTTCATTTCTTCACTAAGATTCCTAAGAACTCATTCTTGGAATTCTTTCTCTTTTTAATTTTTAGAAATTCCTTCTAAAAACTATAGGTTGCCAAACAACCTTCTTTCTCCTTCAAATTCGTAAACAACCTCATGTTTAGAAACCAACAGCTTGGAAGTTTAGGTAAGGGTCTTGGTATTTTCACGTATTCTCTAATTGTATTTTCTAGATATTGAAAACGTTTAAGAATAATGAAATGTATGATTGCTTGGTTGATTTTCTTGCATGAAATGATGTTGTGTTTTAAGGATCGTATATCGCATGATGTTTGATGGGTTTGAATGTTTTATTTTCTTATCGTGTATGGATATGATTTGCATATTGAGTCATGCAAATTGTTTGACTCGATATAAGTTAAAACGACTTTGCATGAACATTCATAGAAGCCATAAATGAATCAAAACATTTGACTATCTAGCTAGGACTGTTGATTGATTTTCATGCTTAGATAGTTTCCTTGAATTGAATATGTTTCTCACTATTTCGTCATGTCATGTCATGCTATTGTTGCTTCAACTTGTTTCTGTTATATTTCTCACTGTTTCTTTATGCCATTGGTTCTATTATGCGTCTCTCTATTCCATTTTTACTATTTATGTTTGGGACTAGTCATTAAATGTTCTTTGATTAATTAAAAGTAAACGTTTTCTTGATCTTTCAAATGAATATGTTCTGCAACAAGGTCAAGAATAAGTTACTAATGATAATGGTAACGACACATCTTAAAAATAAATAACTTTTGAAACTTTAGTAGTGTAGTTAAAATACTATTTCTCTTACTGAGTTTTATAGAACTTACCTCAATCTATTTCCCCCCAAACAATGATGATAGTGAGGAATCGCTCCCCGAGCTACCCCTTGAAGTTTGATTGGATCCATTTACAGATTTGTGGTAGACATTTGAGTACATTTAGATGACTATATTTTGATTAACTATTTTTGTTTACAATGAAAGAAGTGGCTTGAACAACGTTGTGTATATATTTTGTTAGCCATCTTCTTGACCTCAGGTGTATTTAAACATCAAATATTTTCTAAGAGATAATTTTCTTCTGCTGTGTAGATTATTTTGCACTCATATATTTTGTTATAAGACAATCGGGTATCGGGATGTCATACACAGCTTCATATATATCTAGATAAGTATAACCACATATTACATAACCATATATACAGCTACATACGTACACACACCCTAGAATCCTTCTACCTATACATGGAATATTACACGTTAAACAGACAATAGTCTATGTATAACCTCATCTCTACCTACTTATTCTTGTACGACACGGAACTCATACACACCCATTCACATACATATGAAACTTTACAAAACACCTTCCAAAATATAATTGAAAATCATCCATTAAAATTTTAAATTAATTACTTAAAACAATAAATCATTTTATAAAAACATGAAAACTCCGAATGAAGACTAACCCAATTCTTACTTGAAACTTGATCAAAAGATGTATGGATTCTTACTAGATTCGAGTCTACAGTCTTCTCTAATTCTGACTACTATTCGAAAAATTTTCTCGTTTTCAAAACAAAAGTACACGTATTGAGTGACAAATAATAATAATTTATTATTTTATTTCATTTTATTTATTATTATTATTATTATTATTATTACTATTATTATTTTGTTTTTATGAACACAATATAGAGGGAGAACTAATTTACCTTGGACACATGGTCTCCGGTTGTTCTAGTCACCATGCACCACCATCAGAGTGAACATGTGCCATCACGTGCTTGTCACTAGAATTGTCACATGCCACTGCACGCGCCATCGTTAGGATCGCCACGCGCTATCACTACCATCATTGGACCACCATGTGCCACCACCGGACTGCCACTCACCGCTGTAAACTGACCGACAATCTCCACAAAACATGTTACGCACTAAGATCTGGCACGGACATGATGAAATCGTGCCAAAAGACACTCAGATTCGTCTTCTCTGATTAGATCCACCGCTCATCACTCTACTCACCGTCGCGTGTTTCACTGCAGACATATTCATCATTCCTTTCCTCCAAGCACTTAGGGACTGGCTTCACATATCTGACGCCTCTCTCTCCGATTTAAATGGGCATAGGGGTGAAACTGCTTTGTTTGTCCACTTTGTATCGTACTCTTCTGTCGCGATCTGGCTTATGTGGATCATATCCACCGTTAGTCTTCCTTGCCGCCTATCACAACCAAGCCGCACCTTAAGTCTTCTGGTTCTAAATCTATCAATAGCCACCGCTGTCGCTGATCTTATCCCTCTTATTCTTCTTATTCTTTTTCTTCCTTCATTTTTTTATACCGCCTTGCTCCCTCCTTTTTAGGGTTCTTTTTTATTTTGTTTTTGTTTTTTTATTAATATATATATATATATATGTTACCAAAATTTTTATTTTTTATCTCAGATGTCTCGTCCATTTTCGGGATGTTACATACTTTTTTTCTTAAAAAAACTGGTCATCCAAATTTGTACTTACCAGAGGTTTGAAAATTATTATCCATATTGACTTCCCAGTGGCTTATTCAATGGAATGATATAGTTATAATATTTTTTTATCTATTTAAGGGAATATCATCTTAGTTTATGTTGGTCTTTTCAATTCATTAGTGCTTGATATCTCCTAGTAAACACTCGAGTGATTTCCATTACCATTTAACATTATTTGGAAGTACCATGACTTGTTTGGTCATCATTCTAAAGAGTCTTTTAATATACCTCGCATTCTCCATTTCTCACAATGATGACTCCTTAATTACTTAAATAATCCCAACACTATGGTATGTTTACATTTCTCAAAGTTCATATATTTAAGTAAAAATTATTTGTTTTTAAATCTCTAAAAATTACCTTTGAAAATGTTTTAGTATCGAAACTTCTTCTTTTTTACTCAATGGGTTTGGTGCCTGAGCAAATTACTCTTAGTTGAGTCAAATTGTACCTCTTCCCTATTAAAGTTTGAATGATTTCTAAGGCACCTCAGTTCTTTGTTAGATTTTTCTTATTGTCCCTTTAAGTAAGCGCTTATAGAATGTATATTTCTTATTGAAAATTATTAGGATTCTTTAATAGAGAGATCATATAATGGCTCGACTAATAAAGGTTTAGTTGGGTTAATTCAGGTCATCTGAATTTTTCTAATAGTCGTACTATATTTAAAAATTTTACTTTCAGAGAAGTTGATTCATAGTATCATAATCGAAGGTCAATCTTATAGGATATTGGACCTATAATTGTCTTTTTTTTTTTTTCAATCTTCGTTAGTCAGATACAATGAGCATACCTTTATTGATGGTTAGAAAAATTTAAGGTCCTATCCGGATGAGAGAGTAATGAGGTCGAATACTCTTGTATTAGGACCAATCTATAGTAGTAGTAGGGTTGATCACAAGGTTGCTATTATGCTTGATTCACTTATACTAATTTTTTTCTTTTTACTTTAGTACTTGATCAACTTTTCCTAAAGTCCTCTTGAAGGTATATAGTGAGTTATAGAGTTTGTAGTTATTATCAATAATCATTAGGAGTTCCTCAAGTGGAAAGTCATTTAATAGTCTTGCTAGTAGTGAGAAAACTTGTTTTTTATTTTCTTTTTTGAGATTAGGCATTATACTTTTTTGGCTTCCACCATTTTCGTGTGATCATTCATAACTATAGTCTTAGGATGTGAATTTCATGTTTATCCCATCAGCAATTTCTCTTTATCAGTACAAAGCAAAATAAATCACATATGGTGGATTATGGGTTCATACCACACTTCCATTGCGCCACTCTGATGGCATTTATTTTAAGAGTTTATTCTAATATATTTATATCTGATAGCATTTATTTTAAGAGTTTATTCTAATATATTTATATCTTATCAGTTTTATGTTTCTTTTAAGTGCAAGGGAACTTATATTATGGGGTTATCATGTTAATGGCATTTTTCAAACATGGCCCCAAGGTTTTTTTTTTTTTTTTTTTTTTTTTTTAAGAATTTAGTTTAGAAGAAGTAAGCTCTTTTAGGAGAAAGGGTTCTAATTAGATGTATCTTGTCTCATTCAATAGAACGGATCTTTATTCACCAAGAACATGGTTATCCGTACAACCTTTATGGGGACTTTCATAAAAACTAAACAAGTAGGGTATTCATTCTCTCTAAAGAAATCCCATGAAGAGTTTTAGAACCCATCAAAGTCTTAGATGGTTTGACCTCCTTAATTGCTAGATATTAGTTATATTTATTTTAGGGTTTCTAATCTTTCTTAATCCCTAGTAGACTTAGAAATGGTTCTCCCATGACTTATCTAGTTGGGGGGTTTAAAGCTCTTATTGTTTGTCTTGTCGTTGGATATGTTTGACTAGGACTATTACTTACCATCTCAAGTTAGCTTCGGAGTGAGAACCTACATCTTTGATTTTAAAATGTGTCACACTAGTCTTATCTTCTCGAGTTTTCAAAATAATTGATCTTTTCTCATCTCCACATATGTTTTGGAGAGAGTTCGAAAATATTGCATAAGTTGCATTTTTTTTTTAGTTTCCTCGTAGTACTAAACTTCCTAAATTTTTTAAATTTCATGTACAAAGGATGACTTTAAGGAACGTGTGCTCTAATATCTGCTAAATGAGTTTCCTCATCTTTTAAGGTCCCTATGTTACTTTTTTGTCAATCATATTCCTTATTTTAATACACATGCATGCACAATTTAAATACTTACATGTTCAAACTCATAACAAGTGTGCATATTCGTATATTAGATACACTCAAAAAATTTATTAGTAAACAGTCATATACATACATATATATCCAACATACAAAGTTTACATCGTATTAAGCAGACACTGAACATATTACACAAGTAACAAGCAATCATAATCTATATCTACACACATTACTTATATATATTTATCGTGGTACTATTATATTTAACCATAAATGTATTCTAATTATGCATATATATATATGTACTTTCTTACAATATATATTACATATAAGTTATGATTTAACACACATAAACTACTGCAAATATATTAATCATAATCTTATAATATTTATAAATATATAAAACACAAATACATAGCACACATTCACCTATGTAATTGCATACATACAATTTCTCTAAATGCCGATGTATTTAAACACACTATTTATACCCATATAAAATACATACATATACATTTATCTTTAGATCTGCATATAAGCGGCTTCTATACCTACGTAAATACATATATTATTTTACACATCCACACATACATATTCATTTTATACTCATACCAACAAAGATATATATATATATATATATGTCTATATACATTTTGCACAACTTCATAGATATCTAGATATGTATAATTACATATTACATAATCATATATACAACTACATATTTACACACACTCTGGAATCTATTTACCTTTATACATGGAATCTTACACGTTAAACAAATAATAACTTATGTATAACCTCATCTCTACCTACTCATTCACGCACAATATATATGCATCCATATTATTATAGATATATCTTATACAATACCGGAGCTCATATACGCCCATCCACATACATATGAAACTTTGTAAAATACTTTCTATAATAAAATTAAAAATTATCCATCAAATTTTTAAATTAATTATTTAAAATAATAAATTATTTTATAAAAACATGACTCCGAATGAAGACTAACCCAATTCTTACTTGAAATTTGATAAGAAGATGTATAGATTCTTATTGAATTTGAGTCTATGGTCTTCTACAATTTTGACTATTGTTTGAAAAATTTCCTCGTTTTTAAAACAAAAGTACACGTGTTGAAGGATATATAATTATTATTTATTATTTTATTTCATTGTCTTCATTCTATTTATTATTATTATTTTGTTTTTATGAACACAACATGGAGGGAGAATTAATTTACCTTGGACACGCAGTCTCCGGTCGTTGGAGTCACCACGCGCCAGCACTGAAGTCAACACGCACAGTCACGCGCGTGTCATCAGAATCACCACACGCCATTGCATGCGCCATTGCCGGGATCATCACCTGCCATCACTGGGATTGCCACATACAACTACCGGCATTACCGGAACTCTATACGCCACCACCAGACCGCTGCTCGCCGCCACGAACTGACTGACAATCTCCACAGAACACACCGCACACTCAAGTCCAGTATGGTCTTGATGAAATCGTGCCAAAATGCATTCAAATTCGTCTTCTTCGATCATATTCGTCGTTCGTTATTCCACTCACCGCCGCATGTTACACCATAGACAAATCTGTTATTTGTCTCCTCCAGGCGCTCAGGAATGGGCTTCATAGATCCGACGCCTCTCTCTGACTCAGACGCACACGAGGGTGAAGCTACTTTATCTGTCCTCTTCGCACTGCACTCTTCCATTGCGATATGCCTTTACATGGATCAGATCCATTGTGGTTCTTCCTCCTCGCCTATCGCGACCAAGCCGCGCCTCAAGTCTCCTAGTTCCAGATCTATCAATAGCCGGCTGTCGATCTTATCTTTCCTCTTCTTCTTCTTCTTCCTATTCTTTTTTTTTTTTTAATTCTTCTTCTTGTCGCCTTAGTCCCTCATTTTTAGGTTCTTTTTCTTTTTTTTTTTTTTTCTTTATTTATTAATTTATATATATATTTTTTTTTATCAAAAAATTTTAAAATATTTCTGACATCCTGTTAATTTTTTAGATTTACATTTTCAGGTAAAAAAATTTAAAAACTAAAAAAATTAAAATCTCATAATAATAACTAACTAAACGTATTAAATATTGTTCACCAAATAAAATTAAATTGTTCGAACTCTTTTTCTAAAGACTAAATTAATGTTAAATCGAGGTAGGATTCAAATTGAATAAAAATAAATATTGTAAGAGCTAAATTTCTATTTTAATGCAGCGGCCTTTTTGGTGAAAAGAGAAGGTGCATTGGGGTTGGGGGCCCGATGATGTTTATTTGAGTTTTTCTTTTTAAATATGAACAAATTTTTATGTATAATTTTTTTTTTAATCACATTAGATATAATATAGTATTTAACGAAATTTATTAATGTATCAGAAGATGTCATATGTAAACTTTTTCTCCATATAATATATGAATCTAACGAAATTAAATGTTAATAATGGAACTAGACTTATTCCAATGTTTTTCTTTTTTTTTTAAAAGTATAAAAACTGAGTTAATGCAAAATTGAGATTGAGATGATGAAAAAAAATAAATAAATTGCGGCTGAAATAAATTTATTTATTAGCCGAGCCGAATTTTATATATACGTATATTCTATACAGACACATTGCCGACGTGCTGCTTTTTCGCAGCTCTCTCGTTCTCAGAGTGTCTGCTTGCTTTTGATCTGCGCTTGTCCTCCTTGAATCTCCGGTATATCTCACTCGTTTTCTCCTAGATTCATTTCCTCTTATCTGAATTAACGTTAATTTCGTTTCAATTTACTTTTTATTAGTCTTCGAGTTTCATTTCGTGGGATTTCATTCATTTTTTAACTTCGCTTAGTTTTTCATCGTATTTCCTTAACTTTCTTTGTTTCCTTAGTTTCTCTTTGTTTGGCCGCAGATAAATTGAGTTCAAGAATATGAAGCGGTTGATTTTTTTGAATTTAGGGATTATTTTGCTGTGGAAATTGGGCAAGCAGCTGGGTTAGGCTTAGGCTAAAGGCTTGGTAGAAATTTTTTTTAGATTGAACTTTCGGAGGTTCTTCTCTAGTTCTGTTAATCTCTTTTTCTTGTTCCTCTTGAGCTTCCATTAGTTTTCTGTACCGTGGTGGACTTAGCCACCCTAGGCTTAACTGAAACCTAATCGGTTTCCCGTTGGTGTCTAAAATCTTGCTACGATCATTGTTTTCTGAAAGTTTGTTTATCAGCTTTGTAGTTGAGAAAATTACTCGACTGATAACCACGTTTTCCCTTTGATGTTTATGTCTCTTCCTCTGAATTGCTAAGTACCTTGCATTGTTTAAAGTTAGCTTGCCTTTGCACGTATACATTTCCAGGAACTTTAAGTGACAAAACTGTCATGTGATGTAACAGTTTCTTTAGTTTTTTAATGTTTGTTGCTTTGAGTTACAGGAAGACCTTTGCTTCTGGTATGTCATTCAATTGTGCTGAGAAGGGTTACAATTAGCTTTAACTTGGTAATTGTATTTGTCTTAGGTGAAGGGATTTGACTATTTAGGTGAGGAAATTGAGGGAGTAATGTTAAGCACTGGGAATAATGGGAGCCGTGGTGGTGGAACATTGTCATCTGATATGCCACCGTTGCCCCAGTGTTTGCCTTTGGAGTCAATTACTTTAAGCAATCAGAAATATACACGCTCAGGAGAGCTAAGGAGAGTTCTGGGTGTTCCTCTTGGAAGTTCATCAGAGGACCATTCTTTTGGAGTTACCCATCCCAAGCCTCTGCCTCCAGTTGCTACTGAGGAGCTGAAGCACTTCAAAGAAAGTGTACAAGATGCCTCTAAAAAAGCCAGGTGGTTTATTCTTTCCATTTACAAAATAAAATGGTCACTTCATATTCACACAAGCTTGTACCATACTTTGAAATAAGGTCTGTGTTTTACAAAAACATGACTTCTGCTTGGTGTAAAGAAAGTACTCCATAATTGACTTAGCAAGTGGATCTTTAAGAGTTTGGTGATTAATTCTATTGAAATAGAAAGAACATAGGTAGAAATATGCAATATTTTAAGTTACAATAAATTGCATGGTGTGGATGACTAGTTTCTGTTAACGGAGAGGATGTCCCCTAGATTTATTTGAAGTAATCTTCTTTCCTACTTGCAACTTTTCTTCGACCAGATAGCGTCTGTCATTTGGACTCTTTTAATATGATTTTGTGATGGCATGGGAATTTATCAAACTGTATGTAGGTTGCCATACATGTTTCTTGTTCACCAGTATATCAAATATTGTCATGTTGTTGAAGATTAAATATCTTTTGCCAGGGATCGAGTAAAAAAGCTGCGTGAATCAATATTCAAATTGGATAAGTATAAGGAAGCCTTAAGCTCAAAGAAACGGCAAAGAAGTGACATGTCATCTGCTGAGAGATCGTGTGGAGTGAACTTGGTGAAGATGGGAAGCCAGCTTCGCAGAAATCCACACGATGTTATCACTCAAAGATTGGAGGAAAGAACAAAAGGTGTTGGGCTGAGTAAGCGTATTCGCACTTCACTAGCTGATATTCGGGTTTGTAAATTCACTTTCAGTATTGAATTGTCATGTGTACTGACACCTTTTGTGTGGAAAGATAGTTTCTTTTCAATTCTAGGAAATTTTCAAGTATAATTTTGTTAAAATTCATTCTGTATAAAGTAAATTATTATCCTTTAAGTTTAGAATAAAGTATTCTGTATTTGATGCACCCAAGTGCTTAATTACTTTCTTTTAGTTTTTGCAAGATTAAACCTCAACAGTTTTTGTTCATATTTTCTCCACAGTTAGACCTTCATGCTGTTTTAAGTGAATAGTGCAGTTGCTTAGTGATTAATGCAGTTCTGTTTTCTTTCTAATTAAAGTACCTTTCAATAATCTTCTCAGGCAGACAGTAGGGTGGCTGCTGCTGTTTCCAGGCAGCAGATGGTAATGGAGAAGGATGTTGACATGCTTCCGGCGAATAGTGGGGGTCCTGTTCGAATTGAAGAGAAGGTCCGTAGATTGCCTGCTGGAGGTGAAGGATGGGAGACAAAGATGAAAAGGAAGCGTTCTGTGGCAGCAGTAAGCAATAGGGTTATAAATGGTGATCGTGATATAAAACGTGTGATGCAACCAAAGCTGAGTACAGATTCAAAGTTGCGATCTTGTGATACACAGAGTTTGAGGTAATAAATTGGGTGTGTATTTGATGCTTTTATTGGATAAAAAAGATGTTGCTGCTGAATGTGCAGGAGAGGAAGTAGAGTAAATCTTTATTTTGTTATTAAAAAAATCAGTTGAAAGGAGGATTCTACTTCGTGCTGAAAGAAATGATTCTGCATGTCATGGAAGTGTCGATTTCATTTGTTTTTCTATATCTCTCTATCCATAATAAGACGCTATCATTTCTTTTTAAAACCAGTTTAACTCTTTTTTATGTTAAATATGTATCTTTTTCTTTATGAAAATACTTTGGAATCCATGTGGACCACTAGGCCTAATTTTGTCTTGATTATTATAGTGATTTAGCTTAAAAAAGAATAAATTAAATATGGAAATAGTGAAAATGAACTATTATCATGGACCAAATGGGAAATTGGTTATTTAAATTTTTTCTGGTAGATTTGAATAGGATCATCTTATATCAACATGATGTGAAAATAGGTCAAGTGCATTGGACAAACTTTGACTAGAAAACAAGGTGTAGGAACTGTTATTTAACCAACAGAGTCCCTGAGCTTACATACAATAAGTGAGATGTTGTCCATATTAGTCATCAATGTGTAATTTTAGAGTATTAGAAAGTTTAACCCATTCTATTGAATAAATAAAGATCTTGCTTGACCGCACCTCCTTGAGACCAGAAAACTTTTATTAAAGCTAGATCTTTGGAACTTTTGTTAAATTTGATGTGAGTGAGCATGTACAATGTGTATTTGCACGTGTTTTTAGAATTTTTGGTGAACCGGAGTTGTAAGTTTATCATTCAAAGGTTTACTGCTTCTTAAGATAGCTTTTAAACTTTTTCCATACCTTTTGCAAATTTCAAATTGAGTTAATCTTTTGGTCTGTAGTGACCTTATTGACATCGGCATTCTACTTGGATTGCATAACGATTAGTGAAGGAAAGAAAGGGAAAGGAAAGGAAGGGAAATGTTGACTTTGTAAATGAAAAAAATATGTTTTCATTGTGAGGATAACTAAAACTGGAAAGGAGAAAGAAAAGAGAATTGTTCTATTCCTTTGTTTGATTTAGGTGGGTAAAGGAAAAGAAAATGATACATTATAATGAATATTTTCAATAACCTTTATGGACAAAACAACAACTTAGGCAATTAGTGTAAAATAGACAATGCTTTCCCCAATTTGCGGGCATGAGAAGAATGGATGTTTAAGGGTAAAGTGCCCCATCAGTCGCTTTTTTCTCTCATTTTTCATTTTTTAACCAAACAAGGGAAAAGATACTTCTTATCTCTCATATTCTTCTCCTTTCTCCTTAGTCTTTCAATCCAAACACAGTATTAGTTGATTTTAGCTATTGATTTGGTGCCAGATTATTTCTTCTCTATATATTTCATGTATTCTTTTAGATTAGTTGTCGATTCTTAAAGATTATGTTTTCTGATTTTATTCTCTGCTCTTTCATTTTTGGTAAGTCTAGGTTTTGGATATCCATGATTAAAAACTAATACGGAAATGATTCATATTCTTTCTTTGATTGCAGATCAAAATCTTCCCCTGGAGTCATTGGCATTAATAAGTTAGATGGTTCTTTTGAGTCTTCTAATTCTGATGCCAGTGTGGTACTCAGGAATGAGTCAGAGGGTATCCCTCTTCCAAAGGATCGTACGGTTCTTGTTGAGCAGAGAGTTTTGGCAAAAGGAAACAATAAGTACGTAGTCCCTTGTCATATTTAAATCTGCACTCTAGGTTACTAATTTTTGGTTGCGTTCTATGTTAGGTCAAATTTTCAGGACGATAATCCAGCCAACTGTTCTAGTACAATACTAAAAGGAAAAGTTTCTCGGGCACTGCGAACTGGCTCCATCATGGTGTTAGATACCTCTTCCAAAGGTCAGCCCTCATCTGGAGCTTTTCAGTGTTGGGAACAGCCAACAAATATAAATAAAGTATCAGCATTGGGTGTAGCAAATCATCAAAAGCATCAAATAGCAAGTTCCTCTTCACATGCCATGGCTCAGTGGGTTGGTCAGAGACCGCACAAAAACTCACGAACAAGGAGGGCTAATTTAGTTTCGCCAGTCTCAAACAATGTCGACACTCATAGTTCACCTCAGGGCTTTGCAACATCTGATTTCAGTGGTAGAGCTTCTTATGGAAACAATGGATCTCAGCTTGCCAGTGCAGATAATAATGCTCCAAAAATCAGAAGGGAAGTGGAGAATGTTTCATCTCCATTTGGGTTATCTGAAAGTGAGGAGTCAGGAGCTGGTGACAATAAATCAAAAGAGATTGGTACGGATGGTGGTGAGGTATCTGCAAGCCATAAAATGGGTCCTGTAATATTGCCAATAAGGAAGAATAAAATACTCATAAATGAAAATGGAGATACTGTGCGGAGACAAGGAAGGAGTGGGAATGGTTCATCCTCAACAAGGCCTTCCGTTAATCCAATCAGAGACAAATTAGAGAATCTTCAATTGCTCAAGCCATTGCAAGGCACGAGACCTCTTTCTGATAAAAATAAAAGGTTTTTATTTACTATTTATTTCTTTGCACTGTTTAGTTTAAACAATTATTCAGATGGAAATCTACTATGTCCATTCCTCAGTAAATTCTGACAAATTAACCATATTCTTTCCCTTTCTTCAGTAAACCAGGTCGTCCACCTTCCAAAAAGCTGAAAGTTTGCAAGGCCACAACCCGTGTTGGGCCAGTGGTTAATTCTGTTTCTTCAGATTTTACTGGTAATGTTTCAAATTATGATTCTTTGGTTTTGTGTGTTTATACATTGAGTTCATGGATTCACTCTCTTAGATACCAGCCGTTATCTTGAATGTTTCTTTTCAATTATTGTGAAGCTTTAAATGTTGGAAACTATAGTGGTGAGGATGGAAATATGTTAGTTTTTCTTTATCCCAATCAGATGTGCATGTACACCTATACATCTCATCTGAATTGTTGGATTATTGACAAATTCTTTTTGAGGGTAAATATTTGGTGAGAATAGTCATTAACTATGTATTTTGCGCATCATTTGTTAGGCGAATCTGATGATGATCACGAAGAACTATTTGCTGCTGCAAACTATGCTTGTAAAGCTAGAAGTATGTGTCTTCTGCAATCTGCCTCCCTTTCTGTCTCTGTTTTATATAATTTATGTTGGTTGCTTAACTTGCTAGATTGTTTTTGTAGATCTTGCATGTTCTGGTCTATTTTGGAAGAAAATGGAATCTATATTTGTATCTGTCAGCTCGGAGGACATGTCTTACTTGAAACAACAGGTAGCACTCCTGCATGTGTATACATAGGATTTCAGGTATATACTTTTGCTCAGACTTATGGTTTTCTTTTGTCTATTCTATTTTGATTTTGCAACAGTTAAGTTTTACACAAGAGCTTGGTGAGGGTTTGTCCCAAATGTTTGGTATTGGATGTAACATAATGGTAAGTGTCTTTGGTAATGTTTTCCTTTTGTTTTTTTTCTTGCCCCTCCCTCTGCCTAGAATAAAAGAGCTGGTAACATCAAAAAGAGGGAGAGAGACCTTAATCAGTTTTTAAATTCTTTTGTTCTTCAGGGAGTTGTTGTGAAGAAAGAGTCTGCTGATTGTTCTGTTGAAGAGCAAATAAGCCATTCTAATCAAGATTCAGCCAAAACCAGTGCTTCATCCGAAAGATTTGACACAAGGAGGTCTGAAAGAGCCACTCCACTGTATCAAAGGATTCTGTCTGCTTTAATTGAAGAAGATGAAACTGAAGAATTATTCCACCCCAGTGAAGGAAAAAATATGTCTCTTCACTATGCAAGTGATGATTCTCATTGTGGGTCATGTAACCAAATTGATGTTGAGCCCAAAGATAAGGACAGAATGGAATCTGAAGTTGAGTCAAATGCAGATTTTCTGAGTCAGAAGAATTGTTTGCTGGACGGGTTCTCTTGTGATAAGAGTATTGGATCTAACTCATTTAGAAACGCAATCTTGTCGAACTCTGTACATAGCAGTGAACTTTGGCTGGGAGACGATGATATGTCACATTTGGATGTGGGGCTTGGTAGTGAAATATGTTCTAACAACCTGGGTCACCTACAATCTAAGGAAACCGATATTAATGGTCTTTCTTCATCTGACTCCCAGTATCAATTGATGTGTCTGGATGATAGACTTCTGCTGGAGCTAGCGAGTATTGGTCTATATCCGGAGGCGTTAGTGGGTTTTCTTACTAAACTTTTATTATCGTTATTTTTTAATTTATGGAAATGGTTAAATTTTGAAATTGGACAAACTATTTCCTCCGTTGGTCCATTTTGAAAGCCATTTAGTATGAGTGCTTGGTTTCAATAGATATTTGATGCTTCCAAGAAGCCTCCTTTTTCCTTATAAGTTCCAACTTAGGAATTTCTATTACATCTGCGAATCATGTCATTATTGTCCTTTACTTATTCATTTATAATTCTTGTTTGGCTTTCATGCAGCCTGATTTGGCAGAAGGAGAAATTATTAATCATGATGTTGTGGAACTGAAGGAAGGGTTGTACAAACAGGTTGAACTGAAACTTAAATTCTTTGCATCAAATTACCCCTCGTCCCCACACCCACCCATTGTCTTATCTGTCTAGAGTAACTTTCATTCAATTTTCAACTTGGGTTTTGTCTTCTGCTTCTGAACTCCAGTCATTGTTTGGTTAATTGGTAGGTTCAGAGAAAGAAGACAAATTTGGAGAGAATTGATACGGCTATTCGGAAATCGAGTGATATGGAGAAAAGGTAGAGCACCTGACTCTGAATACCCTAGAAGTATAGTCCTGGAGTTGTGTCTGGATTATACTAACCTGGTAGTTTGCAGGAATCTGGAGCATCTTGCCATGGATCAACTTGTTGAGATGGCTTATAGGAAAAGGATGGTGACTTTCGTAACCTTTTTCTCAGAATTATTCTTTAGGTTTTTTCATAACTATCAGGATGTAGTTCAGCTATGTAGTTATTTTGTTAAATTTATGACATAAAACACTACCAATGGAAAGTTTGAAAGTACTTTCTGATCTAAACTTGTGTTTACATTTGATTTTATATTTGATGATAAAATTTTATGGTAATCATAAAACACTACCAATGGAAAGTTTGAAAGTACTTTCTGATCTAAACTTGTGTTTACATTTGATTTTATATTTGATAATAAAATTTTATGGTAATTATCATAAAGCCCCCTTATTTTTTGTCATTTATATCAAGTTAGCCATTGATATGTTAATTGGAACAATTGACCCCCTATTTTTTTATACTATATCAAATTAACATATTAGTAAACAATATCTGTTTGTCTTAGCTGATTTTCCTTTTCTCAAAGGATAAAGTTAGTAATTTCAATATTCTCTTCTTCATCAAACACCTCCAAGCTACTGTACGACAACTGCCCACTTCCCTTCTTTTCAATCTCACAGCCATCATCTTCTGTTCAGACCTTTCTTCCTTCAAAGGGCTTCCCATTTCTGTTGCTCATCCTGTCTTTGCACACAAACAACCCTCTTTATTCGTTTTCATGTGGGATTGGATTTCATTGGGTTATTGAAGAGCTCCAAAAGCGATGTTGATGAAGTATTCCGGAGATTGTTGTGTTATTGGTAACTTACAAATAAATAATCAATTCCAGGTCATGATGCTTATAGTAAAGGGTCCCCACGTATAGCTTTTTTGCTTGGGAGGCATCTTTAGAGAAGATCTTAACTATAGATAAACACAGGAGGGGACAGTATTTGGTTAATGGGTGTTATGGCTGTCTTCAAACGGAGGAGATGTGTAATCATCTTTTGTTGTGGTGTCCTATGGTGTACAATCTATGGTGTATGGTGTATGGGCTTTTAGGAATTTAGTGGGTGGTGGCTGGGTTGGTTGGTATGGAAATTTGGACTTGGGATGGTTTATATATAGAAGGCAATATTGCTAACCTAATTCCATTGACTGTTTTCTAGTCTATTTGGCAAGAAAGGAATTCTAGAGCTTTTTAGAGTGTTGAGAGTAGTATGTACAAAATAAGGGATAGGTGGATTCATCTTTTTGTGCCTATTTTGTTAGGGCATGACATATCAGTGATGAAGATTTTGGGAATGTCATAGATACGTTAACACTTCTGTAAAGTCTTTGTACATAGGTGGTATCCCCTTGTTTTGGTACCATGTTAATATATAACTCATATTTTTATTTTAAAAAGAAAAAGCTTATGGTAAAGGGTTGTTAATTAACTCATGGCTACTCTTAGACATGTAATAAATGAGGATATTGACCGTATGCTTTTGATGAGAGTAAGTCCTCCCTCCCATAAAAGATTTCTCTTCCACCCAGATAAGGGGGACTCGAACCACATTACCATAGGGTCCTATGTTGAAACATCCTTGTGTTTTGCTCCTAGGGACATCCCCAAGTATTTAATGGGAAGTTTAGCATACTTAATTCCCAAAATTCTAGCAAAAATTCTGGTTTCACTTCCATCTCCCAGATTTACCAATTCAGACTTAGCTTCGTTGATATTAAGCTCAAAACTATCTGAAAGCTCAAAAGAACACACCTAATGTTAATAATAGCTATGGCATCTTGCTCACGAAATAACAGTGTGTCATTAACAAAAAATAGATGTATCATCTCTTTTGCTCTGATCCCGTCTTCCACCTTCAAACCACTAAACATCTCAATATTCCTAGCCCTTTTAACATTTTATTCAAATCTGCCTTTCTGTTGAGTATGTAGCTAAGAATACCCCAGTTCACATGGTTGTATGCTTCCCCATGTCAAGCTCACACAGGAACCTCTCTTTCTTTTTTTGTACAAGATCATCTACTAGCTTGTTGGCAATTAAAATTGCATCCACAATCTGTCTTCCATGCAAAAAGGATGCTGACACTCACCAACTACCCTCCCAGCACCTTGGCCATTACTATTGCTCCAACTTTTGCAATAGGTTTGTAAAATTGGCCTGAGGTCTTTAATATTCATAGTCCCTTCAATCTTTGGAATGATCACCAAAACCAAAGAATTCAAACCCTTGACAAAGTAACATGACTCATGAAATTCTCTGAAGAGGTAAATTATGTCGCCTTTAACCACACCCCAAAATTTCTGCAGGAAACCTATGTTGAAATTATCTGGCATTGGAGCCTTGTCACCCCTACATTGCGTGAGGCCTTCCAAAATTTCCTTTGATATATTTGAATCGAGCATATGAGTTATTTCCTGTTGTTCTACGTGTCTGTCTGGAAGAGTACCGTTTGACATGGATATTCTATTCTGTATGTTTGAAAATTTTTTACCACGTCATTGAGAATGGTTCATTTAGTAGACTTAACAAGCATCAAATAAAGGTGCTTTGTTTGGGAACCGTGTTTGCTTATGTACTTCAGAACTGTTTGAAGAAGTGTGTGCAAATTTTGGGCAAGGATATGTTCATCGTGCTATAAACATGAGTTTGATTATGATTGTGGTTGATATAATACAGTAATAGCCCTAAAGTTAAAAATGCTGTAGCTCCTAAAATGTGAGTTCATTTACTTTTTTTTGTTGGTTTTCTTCAGGAAGGTTTTCTGGTAGAAAGTTATATTTGGATTTTTAGGTCTCTGGATCAAACAGATATTAGTTGGTTCCTGTTTTACTTGTGTGGGCAGAAGAGAAGTAATCAAGATAGATTATGATTGTGGTTGATGTAATACAGTAATAGCCCTAAAGTTAAAAATGCTGTAGCTCCTAAAATGTGAGTTCATTTACTTTTTTTTGTTGGTTTTCTTCAGGAAGGTTTTCTGGTAGAAAGTTATATTTGGATTTTTAGGTCTCTGGATCAAACAGATATTAGTTGGTTCCTGTTTTACTTGTGTGGGCAGAAGAGTAGTAATCAAGATAGATGTACTATGACTAGATATAAGTTCAAAGTTCTTGGCATGTGGTTGCTTGTGATTCATCTAGATAGAATTTGTTTTTACCCGAGGACCAACTTGTATCTATGTTGCTTTAAAATAATTTTTTGCTTATCAACAATGCTTACACATCTATGACACATAGGCTTGGGAAGGTGCAACTATTATAAATTAAGTATTTTGCTTTGTTATATTTCTTTCTCTAATATTATCTGTGCTGGTGCAATAATGTCTGGTTGGGCATATAAATGAGATAAGGTGTGAAATCATGTCAGTTTTGGCACTATGGCATTCTATAGAAATGAAGCATTAAATAAGGTTCCATTTTGATATAACTTAAATTTCTTTGAAAAATTTACATAGGCATGCCGTGGGAGTAATGCCTCAAAAGCCCAGAAAGTTTCAAGACAAGTTGCACTGGCTTTTGTCAAGCGGACTCTTGCTAGATGTAGAAAATTTGAAGAGACAGGCAGCAGTTGCTTCAGTGAGCCTGCTCTACAGGGTGTCATGTATTCTGCCCCTCCATGCAGCAATGATACAAAATCTGTGGAATGTGTTGGCTCAGGAACTGCTAGTAATACATGCAATGAAACTTCTAACAATCAGGCAGAGGCCAGGGGATCAGGTATATTAATTTTTTTCTTTTGAGTAGAAATATATAAGTTTTATTAATTTGGTAACATGTACATACCCATCATAACACAACCTTCTATTAAGGAGATACAGAAATGCACAGTCTGATTTAACTCAATCTCATAGAAAGGGAAAGATTATCAACCATATATTAAAAAACTTATTGGTGGTATATTGATTTAAATCTCTATCAATTTAAACAATCACCTTCATGAATTTCTTTTTTGTTGCGGTTTCTTTTAGGTTTTTAATACTTTTCCTGTTTTCCTGATGATTTTTGTAAGTCCTATTCATTTGACAAAATATGATTTCTCTGCTGCAGCAGGTGCTGTTTCCAGCGCTAAGAGGAGGGAAGTATTGCTCGATGATGTTGTGGGCAGTGCTTCTTCTAGGGTCACATCCAGTTTGGAAAGCCCTATTCACGGAGTAAGGGGAAAGAGAAGTGAGAGAGAAAGGGAACAAAACAAAGATGGTTTAAGATGCAACTGGATTTCTGGGTCTGGTCGCACATCATTGGACAGCAGCTTCAAGAGTGAACGCAAAACAAAAGCAAAGCCCAAGCAAAAGAACAATAATTTGTTCACTCAGGCTTCAGGTCTATCCACTTCTGGGTCTGACCAATCAACAGTTGTGAGTGCCGGCAATTTAACAGGGAAAGCTAGTTCATCTCCTGCTAAAGAAGCCAATGACCCTGTTGACCTAGCAAACTTACAACTGCCTGAATTTGGATCAATGGATGAACTAGCTGTAACTAATGAGCTTGGTGGACATCAAGATCTCAGCAAATGGTTGAACTTTGAAGAGGATGGTTTGCAAGACCATGATTCCATAGGTCTCGAAATACCAATGGATGATCTCTCTGAGTTGAACATGCTTATGTAATTGCATTATTCAATGTCTTTAGGCAATCATATGTCCATTGCAGCTACCTAATCTTTAGTCAAGCTGACGAAAACAAGTTGTAACTATGGTTGGTTTTTGTCCATAAACTTATAATTGTCGAATTGACAGGTCGCTGAATGTTGAGAAAGGAGATTATGAGGGGGAAAAGAACCATTCTCATGGAAGATGTACATGTAGGATTTCAAGTATGTTATGGATTTGGTAGAACGAACTTAATAATTTGCAGGTGAAATTCTTGTCTAAAATGTAAAAAAATGAAGCTCCATAGGAATTAGAATAAATTGTTCAGGTTAAGTCTAGAATTTTATAGATTAATTGTTTTTGTAATTGAGTTATTTATGAATTTATAAATAATTTTATAACAATATTTTGGTTTTATTCTAAACGTGATCTGATTGAACTTAAGATCCTCCAATAAAAGCAGCGAGTCTCTCCAATTATTTTCTTCTCTTCACTGAGTATTTTAACTAAGTAGTATCATACGTTCATTTTTCTGTAAAAAGTTATTGTAAAGGGTTGTGAATACCAAAATATCGTGTTCTCATGTATACTTATTTGAAGGTTGTATTCTGTTGTGTTATAATTGATATTTATATAATATAATTAATGAACATATAAATCTTTTTTACAAACATTATATTGTTGTCATCATTTATGAATTTGAAAGTATCACTTGGAAATCAACATATGTTCTCTATGCTAAAAGCATAAACCTCGAGATTTCGAAGTTGGATAAGCTAACTTCTGCATGAATTATGTTCATCATATTAAATTCTTCAAACATTGTTTTTAATACGAACAAACACATTTACTTTTTACTTTTTACCTCCTTTCACTCTTAATTTCAGTTTTCCCAAGCAATATTTATATCTTATAAACTAATATCTAATTCAGACTTGATTCTATACACTTCCTCCATAATTTGCTTTCTTACGTTCAAAACCATTTTACCTTGAAATGACCTAATTGAATAGTGCAAGTTACATGACTTAAGATGTCATTCTTGTCCAAAAGTTTAAGGTTGTCTCTTTGGAGGAGTCTAAATTAGGAAGAATCAATTTGGATTTGAAAAAGGCTTGAGATCAATTTGGATTTAAGATGCTCATTTCTTTTTCTTCTCTTGTACTCGTCTCATGTATGTTTTTTTTTTTCCGTTTCTTGTCATCACAACAAGCTCAATTTTTCTTATTTGCCCTCGTGATGTGGTCAATTTTTTCTTTCTTTCACCCATTTAGCATGCTTAGTTTTTTTTTTCTCACCATAATGGCATGTTCGAGTCTTTCTTTTTCTTGTCTCATGTGACTTACACACACTAGTTATACAAGTGTAACAAGTGCACTAGTTATATTTATATAGGTAATAAAGTGAATAAGTATTGTTCCCATGAGAATTGAATAAACTAATTGCTTTAATATAATTATATCCTTATGTTAACAAAGTTATCGATATATGAGTTATTCAAATTAAAAATATTAAATTACTAACTATTAAACCTATAACTTGAGCATTCGTATAAGCATTAATTCCCATGACAATAAGTGTTGGATGATCAATTTCACCTCTTTCTAGGTAACAAAGTATTGAGAACTAGATGCAAACACCACAGAATGAACCAAGATACAAAAGATTAAAAAATAGGGAGTAGAAAGAGAAAAATGCACCTAGCTTCACAGAATTCCCTCCTAAAAGCTATGTGGCACCATCTGAAGCAAATCAAAAAACTAAATCAATTGCGGTTCAGTAAGGAGAGTTGGCTTGGTTCATGCATCAAAGGCAATGGTCAGAATGGTCCGACGCTTCAATTTTTCGATTTGCTTCAAATGTTGCCACATACCTTTCAAGAGGTGATTTTGTGAAGTTATATCCATTTTTATCTTTCTGCTCCATATTTTTTAATCCTTTGTATCTTGGCTCATTACTTCATATGGTTCTCAACAATTCCCTCCCCTTGAGAATTAATCTTTCCCTCAAGGTTTAGGTGAGGAAACTATTGGGATATATATGTTGCGTTCTTCCAAGTTTCTTCGTCAGTTCCTTGCCATTTGATTAACCACTGTCTTTCCTCTTGTCCTTATCTTATTATCCTTATTATTTGGAAGATCTCCTCTGGTTTTATTATCTTAGTTTCTATAAATTTTGCTAAGTTAGTTGTATCATGCAGGTCTCTCGGGTAATATTTCTTGAGTAAGGACACAGAAAATAAGATGTATTTTGGCTTTTAGATGAAATTGCAATCTCTAGGCTACTGCACTGATTTTTTTTCTCAATCTTATAGGGCCCATAGAATTTTGAAAGTATTTTTTGACCATTTATTGTAGCTATTGAGTCTTGTCAGTAGCGTTGAAGTTTAAGAAGAACTTGTTAGAACAATATTTCTTTTCAAATCCGTAAATCTGTAAAAAATTAAATATACATCCTCATACGGAATTAAAGAAAAATATAATCAAAAGTGTACTTGAATTCATTGTAGAAGATCACGTCTGGTGGTAGGATCTTCTGAATCAATACGACGCCTTGAAACTAGTTTTTTCTAGTGACAAGATTTCAGAAAAATAAAATGATAACCTTTTAATTCGGGGACCATAATTGCTTTTTATATCGATTAATTTTTGCAATTTTTATTTCACCCATTATAAAATGAGAACACTACAAAAATGGTATATGCACATTACAAGTTCATATTTAAACCTGATGCATTAAGCCCCAATATTATTTAATTATATTTAATCACTTTTAAACGAGCCCATTAAATTGACAGCCCGATACGTATACTAAAGTCCATATTAAACTCATATGTTAAAAAAATCTAACAATCTCCTACTTGAGCTTTATGTGACACCTTAACTATGCGCTAATAACCGTTGGAGTACTCAGAACTGTGCTATCAATACCTGAATGCATCACCAAACAATCCCGTCCATCAATCATAAAGACATAGGATCAAAACGGCCTTCGCTATGATTAACATATCTAAACCCATCAATGGTCACATATATCAATATAACCGAACGACATGGATCAAGCATGAATGTGCAGCATAGAAATTACTCGCTATGTGATCTAAACATGTCTATTTCCAACAAGTTCTGCCTTAACCTTAGTGAGATCAATTGTAAAAAAATTCAGAGATAATAATATATATAAACATAAATGCAAAAAGCAAAAACTTAAATGAAACCATATAGTCATAAACTAATCCAAAGTACATAATTTATGACATGTTTTACAAAATAAATACAATTATAGTACAAGACTCCCACTGAAACTACACATCATTTAGGGATACAACACTCATATGAGCAATGTGCTCATGAAAGACTTTAGGTGGTATTCCCTTTGTGAGCGGATCCCCAATCATGGAGTTTGTTCCAATGTACTCTATCAATACCTTCTTACTCTAAACTCTTTCTTTAACAATAAGGAACTTAATATCTATATGCTTTAATTTCGTCGAACTCCTGTTGTTGTTGAAATACATAACTACAGATTTATTATCACAAAATAACTTTAATGGTCGTTCTATGCCATCAATAATACGCAGCCCAATAATAAAATTTTGCAGCAATATTCCATGATTGGATGTCTCATAACAAGCTGCAAACTCTGCTGCCATAGTAGAAGAGGCTATAAGTGTTTGTTTAGCACTCTTCCACGAAATAACTCCCCCAGCAAGCAAGTAAATATAGCCTGATGTAGATTTTTTACTGTCTTGACATTCGGTGAAATCAAAATCAGAATAACCAACGATCTCCAACTAATCTGACCTCCTATATGTGAGCATATAACTTTTTATTCTCTGAAGATACCGCATGACGCGTTTGGCTATTTTCCAATGATCCATATCTGCATTGCTTAAATATCTACCTAACATCCCAACAATACATGCAATATTTGGACACATACAAACCTGTGCATATATAAGACTCTCTACAGCAGAAGTATAAACAATCTTTTGCATCTCTATAATCTCTAAATCATTCTTAGAGCATTAACTTCGAGTAAACTTGTCTCTTTTAGACATATGGGTGTCTCTTGCTTTACAATCCTGCATGCCAAACCTTTTAAGAACCTTTTTGATATAACTCTTCTGTGATAATCCAAGAATACCCGAGAGCGATCATGGTATATCTAGATCCCTAATATAAAAGAGGCGTCCCCAAGATCTTTCGTCTCAAATTTTATTGTCAGAAATCTCTTAGTTTTGTGCAATAATACTATATCACTGCTAGCAAGCAGTATGTCATCGACATATAAAACCAGAAAAATATATATACTCTCATTAAACTTATGGTATATACAATCTTCCACTAAATTTATCTCAAAACCAACAAGATAACAACTTAATGAAACTTGTGATACCTTGGTGGGAAGCCTGTTTAAGTTCATAGATGAATTTTTTTAGTTTACAAACCATTTGCTGCACATTTCCAGATACAAAGTTTTCTGGTTGCACCATATAAATCATCTCATCAATGTCACAATTGAGAAACACTGTTTTAACATCCATTTGATATAACTCAAGACCAAAATGTGCTGTTAAAACCATTATAGTCCTGAAAGAGTCTTTCGACGAAACTAAAGAAAAAGTCTCTTTATAATCGATGCCTTCTTTATGTGTAAAGCCCTTAACGACAAGACGGACCTTGTACCTCTATACATTACCTTTCGAATCCCTCTTAGTCTTAAATATCCATTTACAACTAATAGGTTTCGCATTCGTAGGTAATGAGACAAGATACCAAACGTCATTGTCTTTCATGAATTTTATCCCTTCATTTATGACATCAATCCACCTGCGAGAGTTAGAACTTTTTATGGCTTGATGAAAGTTGATATGATCATCTTTTACTGTACTAATGTCAAACTCATGTTTAAGGAGATATACAATATAATCATCTGGTATTATATTTTTCCTCTCTCTTGTGGATCTTTTTAATAGTATAAGTTCTTAAGAGTGTGAAGTTTGTGCTTCAGGATCAGTTCCCTGAACATGAATGAGAGATACTATGACATTGTTAGGTATAAGAACCTGATCCTGATAATTGTCAAGAAAACTTGAGGGAATATGAATATTCACCCATTCCTCTTTAAAAAACAAGGTCACAGACTCTTTCTCCCCCCATGAACTCAACATTCTCAAAGAGCTAGACATTTTTCGTCTAAAAAATTATCTTAATAGTTGGATCATAAAATTTGTAACCCTTGGATCGCTCAGAATAACCAACAAAATAACAACTAACAGTCTTGGAATCTAGTTTCTTTTCATGTGGCCTATAAGGCCTACCCTCAGCCGAACATCACCAAATGTGAAAATTTCTCAAACTAGGCTTCTTGCCAGTCCAAAGCTCATAAGAGGTTTTTTGTAGCTGTTTTAATTAGAACTCTGTTGAGTAAATATGTTGCGGTCTTTAATGCTTTTTTCCAGAGTGATTCAAGTAAGGTAGAATGACTAATCATACTACTTACCATATCCTTAAGTGTTTTGTTTTGCTGTTCAGCAATACCAATCATGCTAAGAGAACCTGACATGCTGTATTGTGGGACGATACCGCATTCCTCTAGGAATCGAGCAAACAGCCCTGAACACTGTTTACCTAATCCGTCAGATCTACCATTGTATTCACCACTACGGTTAGATCTAACAACCTTAATCCTGTTGTTGAGTTGATTTTCAACTTCTGCTTTAAAACTTTTGAACACATACAGGGACTGGAACTTTTCATGAATGAGATATAGGTAGCCATATATAGAATAATCATATATGAACGTTATGAAATATTGTTGACCATTCCAAGAAGTCGTAGGGAACGGTCCATAAATATATGTATGAATGAGTTCTAATACATCCATAACTTTGTTGACACCTAATCTCCTAATACACATCCAGAGACTAGGACTTTTCATGAATGAGATACAGGTAGCTATATCTTCAATAATCATATATGAACGTTATGAAATATTATTGACCATTCCAAGAAGTTATAGGGAAACGGTCCACAAATATCTGTATGAATGAGTTCTAATACATCCATAACTTTATTGACAACTAATCTCTTAATGTTTGTCTCTTTTTCTTTGATACAATGAACACATCTATCAAAATCTGAAAAATCAAGGGGAGCTAGAATTCTATCTGACACAAGTCTCTCAATTATTCTTTGGGAGATGTGACCTAATCTCTTGTGCCATAAAGAAGCAGAATCCTCATTTGTTAATTTTTTCTTTATATCTTTTGTACCAACATGTAAGGATTCATTATAAGAAACAATTGTATCAAGCAAATAAAGATTATCATGCATAGATAAAAAACCAAAACCAACCAAATTTGAATTAAGAAAAAGACTAAATTTTCTATTTCTAAATGAACATGAATAACCAAATTTGTCCAATCTAGAAATAGAAATCACATTCCGTTTAAATGATGGTACAATAAAAGTTTTTTCTAAATCCAAATAAAATCCAATCCTTAACAACAATCTAAATTTACTAATTGCTTCCACCTCGACTGGTTTGCCATCACCCAAATAAATGAATATGGAACCATCACTTAGCTTGCGGTAATAGAGACAACCCTACATAGATACACTGATGTGAGTTATGGCACCAAAGTCTATCTATCAGGTGTGTATAGGTACAAAAGTTAAATTAACCTCAGAACAACTAAAATTAAGAAGCATACATTTCTTTGCGCGTCACGCATCATAGTTAGCGCATTGCTTCTTCTAGTGTCCTGAAGCTTTACAGAAGAAACAAACATTTTTCGTCTAAGCCTTTTGTTGCTTCTTCCATTGTACTGGAACCGCAACAGATTTACCTGTTTACTTTTTCTTGTTCGTTTTCTCTTTTGAGGTCTCTGTTAAATGAGTATTCTCTGTCCTCTCAAATTTGAGCATTTCCTCCTCTTGAACACAATGTGAAATGAGTTTATTCAGATTCCAGGATTCTTTCTGACAGTTGTATGTTACCTTAAAATGATTAAACTGTGGTGGAAGAGAAATCAAAACAAAGTACATAAATACTTATTCTGACAATTCCACTCTAAGTGCTTTGAACTTTGCATACACATGTGCATCTCTATTATGTGCTCTCTAATGTTTCCATTTTTCCTATACCTCATGGAAACAAGAGTCGACAGAAGTGTATATATTTTTGCCTTATCACTTCTGGTGAAACGTTGTTCTAGAGAATGAAGAAAATCTATAGCTGTTGTGATCTCATTACACATAGTGCCCCGAAAAACCTCTAGAATGGCCTGTTCAATAACCAATATATTCATACGGTTGATCCCATCTTTCAAACTCCTTTTCCTTAGGGTTGCCATCAGGAGTAATCAGATTGGGTTAATCAATTCATAAAGCTTAATCCAGATCCATAACTCCAAGCACAAGTCGAACATTATTCTTCCATTTCTTGAAATTTATGTTATTCAACATTGGAATGAAATTAATATTTGCGATGATACTTTCAGTAGAAAAGGAAGCTGAACAAAGAATATACCAAAATAAATTAATTAATACTCATATAAAATTATAAATTATAAAATTTAATAATGAATTTTAAATAAAGGTATATTCCCATCTTAAGATACCGAGCACTCCATTAACACTCTATCTTTGGACATAATATTAACTTATAAGTGGTACCTTGTAATAATAATTTACAGAAAGTAGAAATACACCAAACGATAAACATTCCTTTGGGCTTGTTTAAAGTTTACGTGTCATACTGAATAACTGTAACATATTCATTGCCACAAAAATAGAATGTAATAATGTTAAATATTAACCTTCCTTTGCTCTGATTAACATTCACATAAATTACATCCATCCAACTGTTTATATTATGAAATAAATAAATTATCCACAAGAGAAGTCAGTTTGGTGATATGTGATGTAAATTAAGTTATTTCAATATGTATATGCATATACTAATATTAAAATTAAAAATTAAAACTAAATTTAAACTGAATTAAAAAAAAAAATCAACCATAAAATGACCAAAAAATACTCTAATATATATATATTTGAAAAGTTAACTGTTGATCGGTCAAGCATTGGTCGACCGATCAACCGTTGATCGTTGACTGTCGATCATTGACCGATCAACCGTTGATCCTTGACCGAGTCGGGTCAATACCCGTCAGGTCCGAACTGGGTTGAGTCTGGATCAGGTTGGCCCATCCGAAACGGGCCTGGGTTTTGGGCAAGTCGATTGGACCTTTTCTCTTCTTGTGGACCAAGTCCACATAATTATAATTTTTAAAACTTAAACATAAAGAATCCATCAAACCCAAAACCCTTACTTCTTTAATTTTAAACAGAAAATTAAATAGTAAATTAAATTCTTGCAATATGTAACGATTACCTTTTAAGTATTTTTAAACTAAATTTAATTTAGCTGTTACGAACTAAATTTGGCAGCCGAATTGTTATAAACCGCCAGATTTTCTTCCTCATGCAATGGCGGTCGGCTGGTGCTTTATTATATATATATACATATATATGCATACATGCTTAAAATATATCTATATATACATTTACAATACTTAATTTCTTAATATATATGTTTCTTAATTTTTTGCATACATATATATATATATATATATATTCATTCAACTAAACAAAAAATGAATCCAAACTCTAAAATTTTGAATCCAAAATATAAAGTTTTAAATCTAAAACCTAAAATTACATAACAAAAAAAATAACTTTATCAAAAAATTCAATATGAGAAATGACTCTAGTACTAATTGTTAGAACAATATTTTTTTTCAAATTCGTAGATTTGTAAAAAATTAAACATACATTCTCGTACTGAATTAAAAAAAATATAATCGGAAGCGTACCTGAATCAATCGCAGAAGATATGTTCACATCTGACGGTAGGATCTTCTGAATCAATACGACACCTTGAACTAGTTTTTTCTGGTGACAGGATTTCAGAAAAATAAAATGACAATCTTTTGATTCGGGAACCATAACTGTCTTTTATATCGACTAACTTTTGTAATTTTTATTTCACCCATCATAAAATGAAAATATTACAAAAATACTATCTACACACTACAAGTCCATACTTAAACCTGATGCATTAAGGTCCAATATTGTTTACCCATATTTGATCCTTTTAACCGAGCTCATTAAATTGACAGCCTGATATGCATACTAAGATTCACATTAAGCACACATGTTAGAAAAATCCAACAGAACCAAGTCACCTTCTTCTAATTGTTGTTCCATTCTATGTCCATCAACATATTGTTTCATTCAGTTTTGAGCGTGAGCCATTTTTATTTGAGATCTCTACTCATTCGTTGCCTTTCTTCCAAAAAGGTTTCAAGGTCCGCTGAAGAAATTTCGATGTCGACAGTATCCATAAAAGTGGTTATGGATACCCATAGAGAGCCTAAAAAGGTGACATTTTTATGCTTGAATTATATGTGGTATTATACCACCATTCGGCTAGCCCGATCCATTTTGCCCATGAATTGACATTGGAGTGAGCCATACACTATAGGTACCCTTCCAAACACCAGTTGAGTTATTCAGTCTTATCATTCGTTTGCGGATGATACAAGGAACTGTAATAGAGAGTTATTCCTGTTAACCTCATTAATTCTTTCTAGAAGAGACTAGTGAATTTTGTCTTTGTTTGAAATAATGATTTGAGGGCTTTCATGTAACTAGTGAATCTGGTCAAGGAAGACTTGTGCTACTTTAAGGGCAGTACAAGGATGCTTCAGTGCTGAGAAATGAGCATACATGTCAAGCAATCCACTGCTACCATGATCGTGTCTTTGTTGTTGGACTTGGGCAATTGCTCAATAAAATCCATGAATATATGAGTCCACGTTTGTCTTGGTAGGGGAAGGGGTCGTAATAGCTCAAGAGTAAGAATTCGTTCTATCTTGCAATGATAAACTTCACACTGTTGAATCCACTTAATCAAATCTTTTTTCATTCCAAGCTAACTAAAATGTTGTTTGAGTTGTCCGTAGGTTCTTCTAATTCCTGAATGTCTTCCTGTGGAAGTATTATGACACTCTTGAATTATCTTTCGATGTAATTCATCAGATAACCAATAAGTAATCTTCCTTTGTTTATAAGTATTCCAAAATGTAGAGCATATCCTGGTTTGCTAATTGGACGAACCATTAATTTTTCCAAAAATGTGTACATGTACTCATCATTCAAGTAACTCTTTGAGACTTCTTCCATCCAGGAGGGTACAATAGTTGTTGTGAGAGTGGAAAAAATCTATAGAGATTCACACTCACTCTACGGTTCTCTTCGGGATAAGGCATCATCCACTTTGTCTTCCAATCACTGAAAATGTATCCAAAAATTCCTCTAAAATACAAAATTTTTAAAAGGAATAACTTGTGAAGAATACAAATTATTCAGAGTGGAAGAGAATCAATCTTTTTTATAAATGTGGAAAAAAATACTTCCCAAAACACCTATGCAAAGAGAAAATAGTCATAGCAATAGAAGAATGTGAAAAAGTGGAAGAGGAATGTGAATAAAAACAACCTCCATAGGAAGAACAACACGACAATACAGAAGACCCTATGACTCTATCGTTACAGGCCATAAGAGAAGGTTCTTCAGGAGGCACAGTTAATATAAAATGATTATTGAAAGGGAAACCTATTCTAATATTGTTAGATAGTGGAAGTTCACATTCTTTTGTAGATAAATCAATTCCAAGTGAAGTAAGAAATCTAGTAGTTCTAGGTAAACATCTTACAGTAATGGTGGCCAATGGTGAAAAGGTAGTCAGGTAAGGAGAATGCCATGGCATTGAGTGGCAGATACAAAGCCACGACTTCTGTTATAATTTCAAGATAATTCCTTTGCGGAATTATGATATGATTTTGGGAGTAGACTGGGTAAAACTTCACAATTGTATCATCTTTGATTAAAATCAAGGGTGAGTGTTGGAAGAGATGGAGAATGGATTAATTTACAAGGGATCAAAGCCCCCAAATCCCTAGTTCCACTAAAAAAGGAACCTTAAAAAAATAGTGGCTGGCTGAGGACAACAATGCTCGATGTATTGCATTTGGTCCTTAAAGGCTGAAGAAGCACATAAATAGAAAGTTGCAAATGAGTTTGTGGAACAAGTATTACAAAATTAGAGAGACATCTTTAATGAACCAGAAGGCCTCCCACCAATACGAGGAGTGGATCACACTATTCCTTTGGAATCAAGTAGCTCTCTTGTCAACTTTCGACCTTGCAGGTATCCCTACTTTTAAAGTAAAGAAGTAGACGAACAAGTCAAGAAGATGTTCGACGCTTCCATCATCTAACCCAGCCACTCTTCTTTCTCATCTCTAGTCTTGTTGGTTAAAAAAAGGATAGGTCATGGAAATTCTACGTAGACTATTGAGAGCTCAACAAACACACCATCAAAAATAAATTTTCCATACCAATTATTGATGATTTACTTGATAAATTACATGGGGCAGTTTTTTTTTCAAAAATTACCCTTCGATCAGGGTATTACCAAATCAGGATGAAGGATGAAGATGTATACAAAACAACATTTAGAACTCATCGTGGTTATTATGAGTTCCAGGTCATGCCTTTTGGATAATCGAGTTAACTCTCCTCATTGAACCGCACCTACTTTAGTCTTGAATTGACTCACGCATGTTCATCTTCTTTCTCTAATCAGCGCATCACTAACTCTGAACAGTGACTTTCGATGATGTTTGGCGAATCCAAATGAAGAAATTTACACCGTCTCATGTAAATAAGTGATAGTGGGTCGAACAATGTATTCATTGAATTCAAGCAATAAAATATCACATTTATGCATTTTTTCTCTCTAACAACTTTTTTGTCTCTCTACAACTTCTTTCTCCCTCTAAAACTAGTCTTTCTCTCTATAAAATATTCTCTCCTTCACATATTTATATTCTCTCTCTCTAAAGACTTTCCTCTCTCTCTCTCAAACTCTCTTTTTCTCTTACTCGACACCATTTATCTCTCAAACTCTCTATCTCTTTTCTCTCCCCTTGGCACCGTCTCTTCTCTCCTTCAAAAATCTCTTTTTTTTTTAAATTCTAATTCTGCCCCACTCTATTTTCTCAATTTTAAATTCTGTCACAATCTTTCAAATTTTTTTTAAAATACCCACAAATATTTAACTTCACATTTTTTCAAAATCTAGTTTTGGTGAATCATATGTCTAAGGCAAGTCCTGACACAAAGAGTAGTGAATGGATGGGTGTCGAGCCTTTGTCTTGTAAAATATGTTTAACCTTGATAATTTTGATCTTGGGCTCTTCGTCAAGGTTGTTGCCTTAGATATAAGCTTCCCATAACTTTTTGAATAATTTCAATTGGACATCTAAAGCTCACATCATAGTTTTACTGTCTATTAATAATCAAACTAATATGGAACTTGATCTTTTAATTTCAATTTATATTTTGAGAACCCAAATTGTCTTGGATTTTGTCAATTTATTTACAATCACCCATATAACATGATGGTTTGATCTTCTTCTTGGCAACCCTACCACAAAATCCATTGTTCATATTTTCGCATTTCTATTGTGGAATTTGACAAAGGTTGAAGTAATCTAGTCACGATATTCAATCTTGATTTTAACATGTAAGACATTTTGAAACAAATTTAGAAATATCATTTTTCGTTCCATTCTCTTAATACATTAATCATATATTTTGATACATTTTAGTAAATTCTGGATGCATAGTATTCTTAAAGTAATGTGTTTTCTTCTAATATTTTTAATCTTAAGTTCTAGTTATTTGGAACAAAAAGTTTGCTCCTACATTCAAAACACCATCATTATATATATTAAAATCTAGTTTCAACCCATTTTTAATATCTTATACAATCAGTTTAATGTATTAAAATAGGCTATATTTTTAAGCTAGTAAGAAATAGACCTGAATTCATCATTTGTAATTATAAATTTAAATTTTTTTACCTATTCTAGTAATCTTTTCTTTGAGATCATCAAATATGCAAGAGAATAAGTACTTTTTCAAACTGAGTGCATTTTCTACAATATTAGTTTTTTCCATATCATAAAGAATTTTATAATCATAATATTTAAAGATATTAATCTATCTTGTTTGATGCATGTTGGGTTCTTTTTGTGAAAATAAATATTTGAGACTTATAATTATGTAAATTTCAAAATTTTAACCATACAAGTAATGACATACCAAATCTTCAAAGCATGTTGATTTCTTTAATCTAATAATAATCTTTAAGGAGATTGATCTATCTTCTTTAATACATGTTGAGTTTTTTTTTTTTTTTTGTGAAAATAAATATTTAACTCTTATGATTATGTAAATTTCAAAATTTTCACAATACAAGTAATGACATGCCAAATCTTCAAAGTAAATACGATTGATGCCAATTCCAAATCATGTATCACATAGTTTTATTCATAATTTTCTAACTATCTAGAGTCATATGCTATCACTGTACTATGTTGCATCAACACACATCCTAGTTCTTGATGAGAAGATCATTATAAATGATAACACCACTAGTGCCACATGGAATAACTAAAATAGGGCGTAGTTGTCAATTGATTCTTCAACTCATTGAAGCTTCATTCACTTTTTTCATTCCATATAAATTTTACATCTTTTAAATAAGTCGAGTTAAAAGAGCTACATTTCGAGAGAATCCTTCCACAAACTGACAATAATAATAATGTGGGGTAGAAAATGATTACTCCACCGGATCAAAAATACATCGATAATGAACCCATTATATTTAACAATTCAAAACTTAATTACCTAAATTAAACCCTCCCTATTAGAATCGCAATTAATGTATTGAAAGCCTATTTAGGTAACTAGAGAAAATAAAAAGAATAAAAAAAGACGCTACAACTTATTCGATAAGTCGATCCTGATTCTCCCCTCAATGAAGCAGTCTGAAGCTCTCTAACTTAAAGACATATGAAGAACTCTAAAAAGTAATATAACTAACTTAAAGCAAAAACTTTGATTTATTCAATTATGAAGATGTGTGAATTATAATGTACAGTGAGATCCTTTTATGGGCTTTCACCTAAATAATTCTACTAGAATGCAAATAACTAAATTTAATCTAAATTCTAGCTAGATAATAATTTATACTAATCTTAAGATTAAAATATACTTAAAGAATTATTAAAATAATAGTTTAGTCTACTCTTAATATTAAAATAATAAATATTTGATCCTAAGAATAAAACATAAAATTTAAATTATAATAAAATAATATTAAAATAATTTATGTAGATAAATTTCCTCCTTTTCCATGTGCTGTAATTTGCTATAGAATCCTTGAAGAATTAGGCACCAAAAACACGTGGCAAAAAAGTCATTGGGGGTTTCAAGTTCCGTCCGCATGCTTCACCCGTGTGGGAGAGAAAATCCCATACGCTTCACCTGTGCGGGAGAGAAATTCTCACGTCTGAGGTGGGTCACACGTGTGGCATGGCTTAGGTGCACACGTCCTGCGCGTGGAGCTCGTGCACATTGTCCTACGCGTGCGAGCTTTCTGGCACGCTGTCTTCCTTACGCGAACCCCTTGTGTGTTGTCCCGGGCATGTGGACTGCCTAGTTCGCACAACCACGTGTGCGGCCCTTCTGACTTGGGCTGGTGGGCTGCCCTGCATTGGTGCAGGCCCGTCTCAGTGCACCAAGCCTCCTGACTACACATCCTCTTCTGGCTGAAGGCCCCTTGGCCCGAAAGGCCATTGGCCATCGTCTTCTTCTTGGGCTTCCACTAGTCCCTGCGATCTGCCCCCTTCATCACTTATTTGGACTAGCCTTGTTGGAAGCCCATTGGGCTGATCTTGCTTGATGGAATCAAAGAGCCACCTCACATAATCCAAGCTCCTTTGGATAGGGTCTTCTCGCTTCTCAGTCTCAATCATGCTTCCTAATTCACGACCTTTTCTTGTTTTGGGGCCTAACACACACGTCATACGGGCTGCCATGTAAAGTCGCGTGCGACATGCTAGGTGAATGTGCGCACATGCGCAACATGGCCAATTTCTTGCGGTTAGTTGTCACGCCTGCGGCTACCTTGGTCTTCACGGGTTCCACATTTCGGAAACATTTCAAGCCTTCTAGATATCATGTCAAATAACCTACAAGTTCAAGAAAACTTATAACTTCTGTAATATTAATTACCCTTTTCCACTTCAATTCTTTATGGAATAAGACATTCACCTTATTTGGATCTTGCGTGCCCCATAAATGCAATCTTGTTCTTCAATTTTTTAGACATACATTGTATCGCATAAAACCTTTGTCTAACATTTATTGTAATTGCTTCTTCAATTCTTCAAGTTTAGCACATGCCAATGAGAAGATTTAGAAATTTGACTTATTCTAGGAATCAAATTAATGGGGAATTCAGTTCCACAATTAGGAGGCAAACTTGGATTTTCTTTAGGGAAGACAGTTGAAAAACCTACAATTGGTATTCTTTTGGAAATCAACCTCATTAGTCTTTTTTCCACAACATAAGCCAATTGGTATTTGGAATATTAAAAGTAATAGTCTTCTAACGATAATATAATAAAAAAAATTAATTAATTTATACCAATATTACATTAAAATCTTAAATTTTTAAAAGATTGAGATCGACGAACTACTCTTTCTGTAATATTTATTATGAAAGATCGATGTATGAAATGAGAAATCAAATCATCATTATTGGGTGTAAATACTACAAATATGCAATCTATAAAACTGAATCAATATGTAACCTGCATGCAAATCGATATGACACAAATGAATATATAAAATCAGGATCAATCAAAGCACGAATTAAATTTTTTTAAATAGCAAACATACTTTTGATGACAGATTAAATAATTATCAAAATTTTAAAGATAATTTATTTATAATCAAATATAAGTACAATATATAGAGAATAAAACTAAAAATTTATGATTACTTAACCCGTAGTTGCTGTAAATTTACGTTGTTAACAAATTGAAAAATAATTGTTTTAAAATTACAATTTAACAATCCATAATATATATATATATATATATATAGAGAGAGAGAGAGAGAGTGACAGAGGTAACATCGGAAAAAATTATATAGCGTTCTTTTCTTTTTTGAAATAAAAAATAAAGATATTATGTTAATATCAACTATAATTTTATATATTAACATATCAAGATAAAATTTAAATATTAGTATCTACTCAAATTTTAAAATATAAGAATAAATTAATGCAACAATTTAATTTTTTAAGTATAATAATATAATTTTTAATCTACTACAAATTATGCACTATATAATTTTTGAATATAAAATATTTTTTATGATACATATAACAGCTATAATCTAAGTTTTTTTAAAATATAAATAGAATTTAATTTTCAATTAATTACAAAATTATATTTTATATGTTATAGATTTTTAATTTTAAAAAATAATCAAATTTCATATGAATTGTCAAAAAGTTCCTAATTATAAAATTATTTTGAAAATTTCGTAATAAATTAAAAATAAATAAATAAAAGATGTTCAATTTTCAAATTTCAAAACGCTCCATAAGTATAAATTCCTAACTATACTCAGATTTAAATAAAAATACTGGCCAATTAATTACACATTTATGATTAGAGATAGAAATATTCTGAACAACGATTATATTTAACACAGTAACCTCAATTCGTAATCTCACCCACAGGTCAAATAACAAACTTTAATAATAATAATAATAATTACAGAATAACCATAATTCAACCTTCAACCAACTCAACAGTATGTAGTAAGTTGTTTGCCACGCAGTGATTAAAACCAAATAACTATAAATTTCCAAATAATTATAAATTTCTAAAATAACAAATGAAAGAACCATCGTAATAATACCCATCAAAGATTTCCTATATCTAATAACCACTATATCATACCCATCAAAAGTGTTCTCTCTACTTCACCATATTCTGAATTCAGATTGCATACCACAGTTCATCAAAATTATCCTGAACAATTTGATGTCATAAATCTATTTATGGCATGATTTTTTAAAGCTCATCAAATGCGCTGTTAATGGTAGATACAATCCAGAATACCTTAAATTAATGTCCGTGATACTAAAAGAAAGTATGATGAGAAAGAGATTTAAACAGAAACATCATGATCAAACTTTTTTTGTTCACTGGATAATTAAATAAGAAAACTGGTAGTACATCTTTGTTCCTGCCTTTCTGTACTTGACATGTTCCTATCATATACATAAACCCATAATATATTCTTCCCTTCCAAAATTTGCAGCAACAGCCCACCATGAATGCGACTAACATAATTAGAGAACAGAATTGATATACACGGACATACTTTCTTTACTTGCTTTTTTTACTGCCTCTCTTCTGAATCCTCTTCGACTTCATGAATTTTGAAGAGAGCAAAGTCGAGGCACTCTTCCCTTCAAGTTTTTTAGTCATCTTCACTACACTTGCCATACCTTTTCTAGCAGCTGCCCGATGCTCAGGTCTACGGCTCATCATCTTACGATCAAGGGGCCAATATGCAAATGGTTCAAGCTTATCCTTCCTCTTTACATCTCCACCTGCCTTCTTGCTGGCATACTCGGTACCGGTGTATGCCCATCCAGACTCTAATGTTTTCCTTCGCTTTTGCGTTCTAACCGAGTTCACTGAAAACAGACTGCCAGCTTCACTCCTTGCATCTGAGTTATGATCAGAGGCCAACAACCTTTTCAGTTTCCCTCCTTCGCGAATTATCAATCGCCCTTCAGAATCTATCTCTGGCTCATCATCAGATTCACACCTCCTTTTGAGGTTTTCAGATGATCGAAGAGCTGACCTTGTTTTGAGCCGATCAAGTAAATCCAGTGGTTCATCTTCTAATTGATCAAACAAATCTTCAGGCAAGCTCTTATTAAGGCCACGATTTCTCTTGGACCTGGGGAAGTTCAGATTAAATTTTCACACGGGTCGATTTGGAGCAAACAAATTTTTAAAGCATATAAATGAAGATATCAGCTTGCAAAAAATTCTGGACCTTCCTACAGGAATCCGAAGGTACAAGTTCAGCTGGAATCTATTTCAAGCTTCTATTTGAGTATCAATTCAAACAAAGACCATTTCTCTACTTCTTTAAAAAAAAGTTTGTCAACTTTTAACAAGTGATTTTATACGGTAAAAGCACCAGGTACCTCAAATTGCCTAAGATGCACTATGAAAAGAATGACTGGTTAAACTCCTGAATATTATTACTTGATTGATGCATATTTAAACAAAGAAACTTTAAAAAATCATATGTTAACTAACCGTAAAGAAGATGCCTTAGATTTCAGCAGTGAAGATGCCTTGCTTTGACCATTTGTGTTTTCAGCATCGCTGTCCTCACCTTCGTCGCCAATATCAGAAAATATTTTTGTATGATTCCATCTACTAAACCTGAAACAAAAATAAAAATTAACTAGAATACACCACTTAAATAGCTTTCGGCAAAAATCTGATGAGGCTGCATGCATACAAAGTAGAAGAACAAGTTTGTTAACCAGATCACAGTAACAAGCTACACCACCAGTAAGAACCCAAAGCCCAGTTAAATTGTGTCCCAGTCCTCAAGACTATTTTCTGAAATGACAACTGCCAGAGAGAAAATTGTGCTTATGCACAATGATAAACATATTTGGGATTTTCTTTGAGATTTGAGTCAACATTACTCATTTTGGATTTTGTTTCCACACTATTAACACCTACTTTTAGTTGAAGGCATGCAGAGGGTACTCAAAACAAAAGGTGGATAAAAAGAATATTACCATGGTAGGTACAGCAATGACCATAGATATATTTAAACATTGACAAGAAATAAAGCAAAAAGGCATTAATTAAAAGGTCTTTATAATTTAGGGCACATATTGTTTCAATCCATGTAGTTTGACCTTATTCGAATTCAAACCTGTAAGTTTTTGACAATTCAGTGCATTAGATTTAGTCTTTTTTGTCCTAGTTTTGGTTTGTTTAGCCTTAGACTTTGATGGTCATAATTTAGGGCAAAATACAGTTTCAATCCACGTAATCTGATCTTATCCAAATTCAAACCTGTAAGTTTTGTGACAATTCAGTGCATAAGATTTAGTTTTTTTTTTTCCGAATTTTGATTTGTTTAATCTTAGACTTCCACTTGCATGTTTTCACAAGCTCTGGCATACAAAGATGTTCTTTAACATTCTGTTCTATTCAAATCTACTTTTTTTTTTTTATTTTGCAATACAAAGCATGATATGCATCATCAGTTACAAGCATCAAGGGAGTTCCAACCCAAGTCCAAAAGTATTTACAAGTCAATCAGGATGTTAATAGGTTCTCTAAAATTATCCAGAGGATAAGCCAAAACCAAAATACCTAGAGTCTGGAACCATCTATCTCGAACCCTATAAAAAATATCCTCTACCCCCTCAAAAGCTCTTAAATTTCTTTCTTTCCGCACCACCAGAAATATATTAAGGGCAATGAGATCCACATGTTTCTTTCCATCATTAATACCCTTTCAGGCCCAAATCTCATCCATCACATTACTCATCATTGCCCAACTACTTCCCAAGAACCCATGTGTCATGATCCATAACTTATACGCAAGTGCACACAGAGCAAGATATAATTACAGGACTCCTCCACCCTCCTGCATAGAAAACAGTCATTCACCATGTTCTTTCCTCCTCATTAACTTGTCAATAGTGAGAATATATCTCGACCCTGCCTCCTAAGCAAATAAAGCAACTTTAAAACGAGCATTCACCTTCCAGATTTGCCGGAAAGGAAAGCGGTCTCAATGGAATGATTCTTGACTAAACAGTAGTACAAAGACCTAACTGTAAATGCTCTCGCAGAGTTGAAAATCATTATTGGTTGGTCATTACTCCCGTTCAGAGAAGCTAATAATAGTGAACTGAGGAGGAACTCTTACTCATTAATTTTTTAATCATTAAGGTTTCTCACCACCTCCATATGCCACTCTCTTTGTCCGTCAATGTCTCTCAATGACTCATAGGCAGAGATGTTCTTGTGTTGTACAATAGCAACGATTTTGGGAAACTGATCTCTAAGCACTCCCCCTCTTAGCCAAGAGTCCATCCTGAAATTTATCCCTTCCCATGCATATTTTTTTTCCACATCCTCCTCCCATGCAGTCTGAAAAGTTTTTAAAAGTTTTCTGGAGTACCATCCTCTATCTGCAGTACCAAAGTTCGCCTCTATTAGCTTCCGCCATAGAGTGTCATTTTCTTTCATGAATTGCCAGAGCCACTTGCCCTCCAGCGTCAAGTTTATCTCTACAAAAGATCTCAACCCCAACCCACCCTGATCAATTGGTTTTTTAATCTCATCTCACACCACCAAATGATGTTTTCTCCTATCCTTAAGAGTCCCCTCAAAGTCACTGAATTTATTCCAATCTCTTAGCAACACTTATTGGAATTATCAAAAGGGACATGCAATAAATGAGAAGTTTGACCAATGTACTTTTAATGAGTGTGAGTTGTCCACCTTTGGACAAAAGATTTCTCTTCCACCTCACCAGTGTCATCTCAAAGGTTGCTATGATAGAGTCCTACATCCTTACATCTTTGTGATTAGCACTCAAGGGCATACCCGAGCATTTAATTGGCAACTCCACCCTTTTGCATCCCAAGACCTTAGCCAATCTAGTAGCATCGCTCCCATCCTCCAATGTCACTAATTCAAACTTAGTTAAGTTGACATTGAGACCAGAAATCACTTGGAAACACAATAGAACACATCCAAGATTGAGTAGGGGCTCTTCATCCGGTTCATAAAACACTAAGGTGTCATCCGCAAAAGATGAGTTACCTCCTCCATATGCTCACCCATACCCACTTTTAGTCATCTAAACAACTCCAATTCCTTGGCCCTTAATAGCAATTTATTCAAAGTTTCCATGTTAATAATAAAAAATAGTGGAAATAATGAATCCCCTTGTCTAAGACCTTTGGAGGCCTTGAGAAAAGAAGATGAACCCCCATTCACCATGACCGGAAAAAATGTTATAATACAGGAGTTAATCTACTTACACCATTTATCTCAAGCTCATTCTCTTCAGCATTTATTCAATAAATCCCCAATTAACATGATCATAGATTTTCTCCATATCAAGTTTGCAAAGAACCTCTTCCCTATACCGAAATAGCAAATCATCCACATCCTCATTCTAGTACTGCACACATAATATGTCTTCCTTCTACAAAAGTATATCGACACTCGCCTACAACTTTATCCATCACCTTAGCTATTCTTCTGGCTATCACCTTCTCTCTGAGCTTGTAGATGCACCCGTCTAACTTAATAGGTCTAAAGTCCTTGATATTAGCTGCCCCCTCCACCTAAGTGATGAATACCACGAAAAAGGAATTTGAGGAATTTATTCAAATATATTCTATTCCTCAATTCCTATATCTTAATAATTTAATATTTAAGATTTTCATAATTTATATATTTGACGAATAATTAAATTAATTTCTTACATATCTTTAATTCCATAGTGATAAATTTATATTCTACTTGTCAACAGAAGAATCACATAAACACTTGACTTGAATTGGACATGAATTTAACTTAAAATTATAATTTGTTTTGATTCAAATTTATATCAATTTGTGTTGTCTTTATATCCTTATTCAATGAAAATTAAAATTTAAAACATACTCAACCTAACTGAATTATGTAAATTAACTACCTGGCAAGCCACAAGTGTTAAATTTCCGGACCCAAAGAAACTGCTAGTTAGAATTTTAAACCGCAGAATGTAACTAAAATTTTCTCTACATTTTATGAAAAAGAACATGCACTTATAATATTGAGATATGAGAAGGAAAGAACCTGGATGTAGTTGCTTTTGAGAGCCGAGAATGATCTTCGTCAGAATTAGCTGCAAGTTTCCTCTCCTTCCGTTCCTTGATCTGCATTGCCATAGATTAAAGGAAAACACCTCAGAAGTTAAACCTTGAAAATATTGCACTCTGAAAAATATATTTTGACAAACCTTTCGTATGTTGGTAAGTAATTTCATGTGTTCTTCAGGCATCACGGCCCTAACAGCATCCAGGCCACATTTTCGGATAAGCATTTCCAAAAGAAGCTTGACCTGCCATTAGTAGAAAATTAACAGATAAGAATTCTTTTACAAAGACACACATGTAAGATGAGGATTTTGATCACTCTATAAATTCCAGCAATCTTCCAACAAAGCAAATATCAAGTATTCAATCAGTGGGAATATTATTGATGTAGGAAGAGAGCTTGAACACAATCTTTAAAAGTGAGACTTTAAAAAGAACCAAAGAGAGACCCATGACTCAATAATCAAAATATCTTGTTTTAAAAATAACAATAATAAAAATATCTCAAAGTTTATGCAATAATCATATGAATATTTTAAATAACAACTGGATTAGGGTACTTTATTTATAAGCATAAAATAAGAAAACTTGAACTCTACCTGTAAAATAAGCTAGAAAGAAAATAAATAAAAGAACTAGTAATAGGAATTAAATTAGTTCCAACTAAATAAGAAATAACAAAGTCTACCAATAATAAGCCATAGAGAGTTCCTAAATAAGCTATTACCCTTAATAACACATAATTATAATTACATAAATATCTCTTAATATTTAAATATATTGAAGTTAGGATCTTCTTGTTCTACATCACTGTATCCCACTTGGTAAATAATCAAAACTACGAACTAATGACTAAGTATAAAAAACGTGAAAACTCGAATACCCCTTTGGATCAGAGAAACCCACAAAATATGACATCTGTTTGAGGAAACAAAGATTTTGTCGTAAGTGTAGGCATGTAAGCAAGACAAAATCCAGATAAGGAAGAATAACCAAAGTCTGATTATTAGTATTAGTGGCTAAAAGAATTTTGGTTCTCTTTCCACGTAGGCATCTTTCATCTTCATGGAGTTCAAATCAACTAACAAATAATCGTCCTCAACATGATTGCTCCCTACTAAATCAGTAAATCTAACATTAGGCAATACAGTAGAAATCAGAATGTGTAGTCTCTTTTATAAGCTCAGTTACCTCGTCTTCTTCCATACTTCCAAGATTAGTACTTAATTCTTGACCATAAGTCGTAGAGCTTTCACGTTGCTTTGCTCCCTCTCTAATTCATGTTCTTTCATATCGTTTACCTACTTATCGAGTTTTCAAATATTTGAGGCTCCTGTGCAATAGAAAATCCAAGATTTCCTCAAAATGTATAGATATCAATGATTCTTTTGAACATGTCAACTTTATCACTTAACTTCTAGATAACTATTTTTAAATCCTCCAAGATCGGCTGTAGAAGGATAAAAATCAGCTTAATTTTCCTTGCACATGTAACACTTGTCTACACTGTCCTTCACCTTGGATAAAAATAATAATGGATATATGTATGATAACTATTATCATATAATTTATATCCTTGGAGAGAATCTCGCGTCCATATAGCTTCTCTGCATACTTCATAAGTAAAATCTTGAAACCTCGTAAATTTCAATAGGTTTTAATTCTCTCCACGTTTTTTTTTTAAATAAAAAGTGTGATGTATTAACAAGGTATCAAGGGGATGTCACCCATGTACAAAAAATTTACAATTGTGTTAGAGTGCCAATGACATTCCCAAAATTCTCATCGCTAATAATATCATGTCCTAACAAGATAGACCCAAAATAATGAAACCATCTATTTTTCAACCTCTTATTCTTTACCTCTTTACTCTCAAAAGTCTTACTATTTCTTTCTTTCTATATAACTTAAAAAATAGTCAATTGAATCATCTTTACAAACTCTCTTTTTTTACATAACCCTTCCAAAGGCCAAATTTCCTTTTGACCGAACCCGTGGTAACCTAATTAATCCCCAAAAGACCATATATCACGTACTATATATGTTGTAAGACACCACAGAAGGATATGGTTGCAAGATTCTGCTGCATTCATACATAAGTACTTGTTGACCATAATCTCGTCTCTCTCCACATATTCTTATTGATCAAATTTTCTTATAAATCATCCCATATCTCATCCTCCTTAACTGAAACGTACACAATATAGGACGTAACTAAGAGAATACCACATCAAGTACTTTAGTAAAGATTTCTTGGAAAGAAAACTGGGAGTCCACTTGGATTGGGTGCTGCATGCTGACACCACAAGGTTCCTCATTGCACGAGGACGATGCAAGGATATTTGTCGAGCTAGATATCACCAAACCACTGTTATCTAAATTTCATATTGACCAACAAATATTCCGTTTTAAACAAGAAGGCTTACATCTAATTTGTTTTTCCTGTGGCATGCATGGCCATGGAGCAAAAAAAATGTCAGCTATTTTGTCTATTTCGGTTGCAGGTCAAGATGCCAATACACGAATGGTGGATGTTGGTCGACAACAGGTGGCGGCTCAAGACAGCAAGGCACAAATGATTGCCAACGGCAGGCAGACAGCGAGACCTACGGACCACGGATGATGGTCCAACGTAAGAGAAGAACATAATAGGAATGTGCGAAATTTGAAAGGAATTCGGTAATCACAATGGCCAAATCAAGTGTCATAGCATCGTCGAGCAAAAAGGGAAGAAGAGAGAGGCATCAAACAGGAAACTCTGGAAAATATTCTAAAAAAGGAATGTCAACAAAATCAAAGGAAACACCAAGTGAGCAGAAGATTAAGGTGACAAAGGAAAATAACCAAAGGAAGAATAAAATATAGAAACCCATCATGCCAACGAATGGCTCCCCATTTTTAAAGCTTTGGATACCTCATTAGTGGAGGAGGATTCTGTGAAAGAGGATTTTGTGGAAGAGGAAAAGATTAGGGAACCCAAGATCAATATATACCATGCAAACAAAGGAGTCAATCAAGAAGATTCAGTTCCATCAAGCCAAACGAGATTGAGGGAGGAGAACAATGCCAGTATTCAAGCTGAAGAAATTGAAGGAAATAAGGAGAAAATTATTGAGCATTCAAAACTGGTGCTCGCCGAAAAAGCAGCTGTTATTTAAGGAAAATCTTCTCCAGCAGTTGGAACATTAAAAGGTCCAATAGCCAGCAGCCCGTGAAGAGAATGCCCATATCCCAAGCCATGAAGAGACCACCTATGCACTCGCAGCAGCTTAAGAAGCAGAAGGTTACAGTGGCTGGCCAACCATGGAGGGTGATTTACACGCGGGTCAAGCTGTAGCTCACCAATAAGGTGCGACCCAACCGATTTTTGTCCCTTAGTTTTTCACATTTTTAGTTCTTGTTGATGATTTTTTCATATATGCTTTATGTTAAACCTCTCACGATGGTTATCATATTACTAATATTATTCAAATTATTATGAATCCTAAAATTACCATATGGAATTTGCAGTGGTGCCGCAATAATCTATTTAGAATACATGTCAAAAACCTCCTTCGCACCCACAAGCCAAGAATCTTTGTTATTATAGAACCTAGAATAGCGGTGGAGGACTATGTTATTAATAGAATGGGTAAGTGGAATTTTGTGAGAACAGAGTCCTTGGGTTTCTCCGGGGGAATTTGGATCCTTTGGAGAAGCCACACTAACCTTCAAGTGATCCATCCCTATCATCAATCTCTACACTGCCAGATTAAAGATAACAACATTGAGTGGGGCTCTCCTGCTATGTATGCCAACCTTAATGAAAAACATAGGAGGATGTTATGGATTAACCTTAAGGACTTCTCCATCAATATTAGAATCCTGTGGCTTGTTGCTGGCAATTCTAACGATATTACAACTATGGATGACCAGTTTGGTGGTGCCTGTGCATATGTTAGGAGGCCCCAAAAATTGTACTCCAAATCAGTTCTTGTGGACTCATAGATTGGGGTTTCAGGGGTCCATGCTTTACCTGAACTACAGGTGCTACTAATCAGATTAGACAAAGCTTACTCCAATGACTTAGCATGTATCCTTTTCTCTAAACGAGAGATCCATAATCTTGCTAGACGTTTTTGCGTATCCTTTTCTCTAAAGGAGAGGTCCATAATCTTGCTAGATGTTTTTTGGACACTGCCCTATAATGATTACTCTTGAGATGGAATATCAACCCACAATCCATAGGAGACCTCCAAGATTTGAAGCTGTTGGGAGACCCACCCTGATTTTAAAAGCTTTTTGGCTCAAACTTGGGAGAACAATGATAATATGGGCTGTAGTATTCTTAAGTTCCTAGAGAAAGCTGAGATAGGAATCGAGATTCATTCGAGCATATCATTAGGACCAAGACCCGTCTTTAAAAAAGAAAGTGGAGGACCAAATATGTTGGCTTGGAATACTGTCCGCTCCCCCAAGAATGAGACAGGTCACCGAGGCTATTGAGGCCAAGAGGATTCCTAGTAGGGAAGTTGTGAATCTTGGGGAAGGGGGTTCAGTTGCATTCTCTTCCCAAGTTCAGGATTTTATAATAGCTTAAGATTGCCTGCTTCATGTTATCAAGATCCTCAATCCAAGAATGTGGGTTGGCTTGGAATACGAGATATGTTGGATCAAAATAATACATTTATTATGAAATTAGGATGGAGACTCCATACTAAGAAAGAGAGTCTACGGGTTCAAGTTTTCTCAAAGTCAAATACTTTCCTAGTGTAGAGCCCCTTGATCTAGTCAATCCTCCCCATCGCGCCTTGCAAACCAGACAGAATCTTTTTAAACATTTGCAACTCATTAGGCTAGGTATCAGATGAAAGGTGGGCAATGGACGCACAATTATCATATGTGGACCCAAATGGCAATTGGATACAGAAGGAAATTTCAACCCTTCTCCCCCATAGTACCTGCCTTGATATATCCGTATAAGGCTGCCTTGGAGCAACAACACTCTGAATGAGATCCAATCAACCAAACTAAAGGGAAGGTCATTGTGAAAGCAGCCTATAAGTGACTACGTAACAAGTTGCACAATAGACAAATTAACAGTTGTAAACTTATCCGGTCCCGTCCTACTCCTAAGAGAATTAGATATTTTATGTGGTTGTTCACTTTTGGGAACCTCGTAACAAATGAGGAAAAGAAACAGCGACACCTCACCCAGGAGGATTAGTGTCCTCGGTGTAATACTTCTAGTGATAGCACCCTTCATGCACTTCGTGGACGTCCAACGTCCGAATAGGTACGGGTTCAGCTTACTGATACCAAACATATTAATGAATTATTTTCTCTTCCGTCTTGTAGGTGGATTAGTCGGACCTTCTTAAGGAGGCTAGTGCACACAGTTTTGTTGGATGGAGAGCAATATTTGCTACTACCACCTGGTTGTTGCGGAAGAGATAGAATAAGGGGTCCATGGAGTCGAGGATACGCTCGTTGCTCCACCTAGCTCTACAATTGTCAATATGGCTATGGAGTTCCACACAGTGCATGATCGGATAAATCAGGAGCAAGGTACTGGTGGAATAGAGGAACCTATCTGGGTCGAGAGCTCCTCCTGATGGTTGATTCAAGCTCAAAACCAATGGCTCTGCTTATGGTGACCCAGGCAATGCCACGACAAGAGGCCTCATTCGTAATAGATTTGGCATATGGTTGACTAGATTCATGAATTCAATTGGCTATGAACGGCCGAAAATTTGGGCATTCTAGAAGGTATCAATTTAGCTTGAGATATGGGAATCAGGAGGCTGATTTTTTTGTTTTGAAATAAAAGTATAAAAGTATATTAAAGAGCACCAAAGGGGTGCCACCCATATACAAAATTATTGACAACATAGTAATTATTTCAGTGACATTCCCAAAATTATCCATCCTGATTATTAAGGTGGACTAGCTTATCCTTGCCAATATGCTTCAATGAGCGGATAACTCGTATAATAGAATGAATTTATGACCGAGATGAGAGATTTGCTTCTTCGTGACTAGGAAGTTAACATCTCTCGAGAGGCTAACAGATGTGTTGATCACCCAGCCCGTTAGGTACAACCACATCCATCAGAGTTATATTACACTTGATAAGGCTCCTGCAGCCCTCCAGTAATACTTGTACAAGGATGTCTGTAACACAGCTTGGGCTAAGCTAACTGCCCATATTTTTTTCCATTGCTTCATAAGAAAAAAAAAATTAGGTCCACTTATGTTTTTTTCTTTTTTGAAATAAATATTAGGTCCACTCTTGTTTAGAAATCCTTTTGAAAGTCAAGCTTTATTAAAGTAGATTCTAGCTGAAGCTTTCCTCAAAATAAGTGCGCTATGAGTATAACAAAATTGACCTCAAAACGAAAAGAATACATTGAAAGAGGCAGACATAATTTGAACGAGTTGAAAACCTGTCTGGATGTAGTTTAAACAAATATGTTGAACTCATTCAACAAGCCAATGTAATCTAGTCAACAATACAAAGCGTACAAGGAACTGCACTTGCAAGCAACAAAACGTGTTCTCAACATGCTGACATTCGATGACCTTCAAGTGCTAGGCATCCAGCTCCGGCTCAATCTCATGATTATGGTTCTAGTCTCAGGTCAGTAGTAATTGATATGGCTAGGAAAGATGAGCTCAGCAAGAAAGTCGTCCTTGGATGGAATTGCAAGTGTGATGGTTATTAAAGGAGAGGTAGGTGCTCTGACGATGTCAATGATGCAGGCACCTCCCAGTAGTATGAGCCACCTCCCAACAATGGCAGGCAAACATTTGTAGCCAAGAGTGCCTGGCTAGGTTAGTGTATTTAGGGTTTGAGGGGCTATTATATTTTGGCGGCAAAGGTTGTGAAGTTTTGAGTGAGAATATTATGATAGAATGGCAATTATAAGTTAGGCTCTACTAGCAACTGATAGAGGACAAAGAGAATCTGAATAAAATACTGGGAGAAAATTTAACCAAGAAGCAAAACATAGAAATCTCGGATTTCAGTAATCAAACCACATGGTTGTATACCAATCATGTGACTAGCCAAATAAAAATGAAGCTAGGGCACCATATATCTATAAGCACCAAACTTAATCAAAATAAGAAACCTTGTAAGCCTACTAAGAGATAACGAAATAAAAAAAAAAAAAATTAACTATTTAATTGAAAATTCTATTAAGAACAACTAAATAGGATCCCAGAATCCTAAATGGGAAATAGTAAAATTATATCAATAATAAGCCCCAAGTTCCTACCTAAGCTAAATGCGCTTGTAAAACATAAACATCATAATTGCATAAATATCTCTTAACATTTAAAGGTCAAATCTAGGATATGTTTAGCATCATTAAACAAAATAAGACTTCCACCTAAATAAGAAATAAAATACTAAATTAATTAACAAACCTATTCTTAATAATTTCTTTTTTCTATAGAAAAAGAATATGCTTAATAATGTCTAAGTTAAATTATTTTTAATAAATATACATAGTATAATCACATAAGTGTGCAAATAGTGAAATATGTCAAACCAGACAATGTCCTCAAGCCACCCTCAGAAGGAGAATCTTAATCATAATTCCCCAACAAGCATAATGGTAAACTCAAACACATACGAATGAAGTTAAAAGAACCTATTAGAAGAAAACTGAGTCTATTGGGGCATCAATAGTCAGAGAAGTACTCAGAATAAGATTCAATGAAATTGACAAAAGTGCTTGAACATATTGAATGCAACAAAAATTTGCGAAAAAGATGCAGGAATCAAATAATTCAGATGGATGCTAATAGATAAATACATGCATCAATCACTAACCAAACAAGAACCAATAAAATTAAATTTTGCCGTAAGTGGGGATGGGAACACAAACCTTGGCTTTAAAATGACTTTTAGTAGCATCTTGCCACTTCAACAGGCCTTCCACCAAACTCCTCAAGTGTGCTTGCAACCCTTCAGTTTGTGATTTGGCCACTAATACTTTCAGTAGGCCTAAATTAGCCTGCATCATGAAGTGGTCAATTTCCAGTAAGATTTAGGGGAAAAACACACAGAAAAAGTTCACCAAATCAAACAAAACGAGACCATATTATTTTCAGAACAAGAACAATGCCCACAACCTGGGAGGCATGTAGAATGTTTGTCTGTAGCTATAATAGAAAGGAAGAGCTGAAAAATTATCATAATTTCTCCACTCTTCTTAAAAGAGTAGAAATATGAAAAGGAAGCAACATTTAAGTATGACCCTTGGGATGCATGTATGCTTGTGTGTGTTTACTAGCAAAAATAGATAGAAAAGAGGGGAAGAGATGAAAAAACTTTGATAATTTATTTGTGAAAAAAAAAAGCAACATTTAAGTATGACCCTTGGGATGCTGTATGCTTGTGTGTGTTTACTAGCAAAAATAGAGAGAAAAGAGGGGAAGAGATGAAAAAACTTTGATAATTTACGTGAAAAAAAAAGCAACATTTAAGTATGACCCTTGGGATGCTGTATGCTTGTGTGTGTTTACTAGCAAAAATAGAGAGAGAAGGGGGGAAGAGAGGAACAAACTTTTACAATTTCTTTGTTCTTTCTTTGGAGGAGGAGGAATGTAGAAGGAAGCAACTTGTAGGCAGTAGAAATCAGATCAGAAAATTCGTAAGCCAAGCGAGCCAAGCCTTTGACAGCAGCACTAATCATATGAGGAGTTTCTCCAGCCAAGCATCCAGCTACCTGTGGCCATAAATAAATATAAATCGTAAAAATTCATCTGAATATCATTAAAACTCAAGTATCCAAGGAAAATAGCCTGCAATAAAAAATCATAATCTGATATGGAATGTTTGAAACATCAATTAAAAAGACAAGATTACCATGTTGAAGAACTGATGCAAGTTTTCCTTATTGCCACCATTTTCCTCATCTCCATATGCATGACCAATTTGTATAAGCACGTCATATGCTCTATTTCTTGTTTTCTTATTAGCCTGCAAGAAGATAATAAGACACAAGAAATTCCAAAGCCATTACAAGTAGGAGGGAGGAAGAGAAAAGGATAAGTGATACACTAGTAGCACCGCTATCCTGCATACTGTAATGACAGTAAAGCAAGCTGCCTGCTTAAGAAAGTCCACAAGTAATACCCCGTGCATTGTTTAGCTAGGCATATTGCATTTTAATCATACACCATCTTGCTCGCATCTGTAAAATATATTGCTAGCTATACCAACAACCATAATTCAGCATAGAAATCACAAAAATTTAGTTTTCAAGGATGGATCCTTTCAAAAGTAGCACCAAAAATGCCATGTTAGGAAGCCAAGGACAACCAATTACATAGCAAAGGACATAGCTAAAATAGCAGGTAAACTTGGCAGCTATTGCCAATAGTCTCTAGCGACTCTAAAGATTCCAAAGCTACCATATAGAAACACTCCTTAAACACTGACATTACTGAGGTCACAGGATCGATATAGAAGTAGACCAAGTAATATTAATTTTAATGAAGCACAACAAAGACCTGCAGAAGAATGAAGTTCTTTACGGCATTTTAATGAATCTCCACTTGCTCTTAGCTTCATAGTCTAACCAATTTTCAATAAAACCAACAACAAATCTGCAAACTAAAGACCCCTAGCTTTGTGGTTAGTTACTTCTCTCACTCTGTATGACAGAGGGGTTTCCACACTTGCCGTAGGTTGTATACCTTTTGAAATGGGCATAAATAAATAAAAAAAGCAAGAAATCTACAAGCTCGTCAACCCAACAATAAATTAATACAAAATGATATTTTTACAAAAAAAAAAAGTCAAAAAAATTAACGCCATGTTTGAGTAGCTGTGTCGTACCTCTTTCAGAGTAAGTATTATTTCAGTTAGGAAAGAACTAAGAATCTCACACCGCCTTTGCTCCCACCCATCCTGTATAAAAAGCGTAAAAACTCAAATATGATATGACAACCATTTTTATCAAGTAAGAATCAAGAAACATAATCCTTATCTCAAAAATAGAGGGCACGGTTACAATGGAAGATGGATGAAAAGAAAAGGAAACAAATCATATTTCTATCACCTTAGAGATGGCACGCACTACTAGAAAATGTAAACAGTCAAGTCTATGGCGCTTGGCAGAAAAATGACATGATGGCAGCACTTCAATCATAAGCCCGAGCAACTCCTCAAGCTTTGGTGAAAGAAATTCATCCTTCTGATGACAAAAATCCATCAAACAGTATTATTCATCCGCAATTATACATATAGTAATGACTAACAAAGAAAACGACAATTCCCAAATTATTGTATAACATGACTCAAGGAGAACAAATGTCCAGGTAATTACTTCGACAAATGAAGCATTTGAAAGTTCCAAAATCAAAAGAAACTTCTAGTCAGTACAAGATATAAAAGTTATTTCCAAAAGTTTTCTCTCAGGTTTATTTCCAAATATTTAGAAAACATAATTGATTCAGGAAAATTTAGGATTACTTTCTGATGGAATAGTAGAAATTAACTAGAGTCACACCTGGGATCCCTAGGCATCTTACCTAAAATAATAGTTTATTTCTTCAAATAACCAAGTTATTCTGAAAACCATCCTGATAATTTATCCTCTAAAGCCTTACCTCAAAACTATAAGATACTTATTAATGTTTAAATATAAAATTCAAATTCAACTCTAATTCCAAAAATATTAAAAAAAAAATTAATTACTAAGGCAAATTAGATTATAAGTAAATCAGCTATTAAAAATTAATCTTATCCATACTATTACAATAAGATGTAGATAAAATAGAAGAAAATTTCTACTTTTTAGTTCATATTCATTCCACATCAATTCTCTCAAGGTTTGATGTAACAAACTATCCAAAACATGATATTGGAGCTTTCAAAAAATTCCAGCAAACTTTGCAAAATTTGTTGTCTTGGTCAAACACAAAAAAATAACAAAGAAACAAGTAATGGAATTACTAAAGATGAGATCTAAGAATTGAGAAATTGGTTTATCATGATACTTTTCACCTCAATCTCTGTAGGCCCGATAAGTCCTTAGTTTCCTCATTGTATTCAATATCTATAGATCTACCTTAAGGGAAAGATCTAGACTAATATCAAAACTTTTGCTTTAAGGAAGGCATGATTGGTCCTCTTGTTCCCCCATTCCATCTGGCTGATGAAAAACATTCAACATAAAGAACTATCTGTAGGTCCAATAAGTGCGTCAGTTTCCTTGTTGTATTCAATACCTATAGAACTATCTTAGGGGAAAGATCTGGACTAGTCTCGAAATTTTTGCTTTAAGGAAGACTTGATCGGTCCTCTTGCTTCTCCACTCCATTGGTATTTTCATCATATTGAACATAATCACAATAAAGGCAAGTCAGCCAAGAAAAATATGTGCCCTATATAGGAACTACATTGCATCAGATCAAATCATGGTAAGCACCATAGAAAATAGAAAAAAGACATTGTTGAGTTACTAGAGTACTCATTTCCCAGCTATGCCACTCTGCCTGGCTGTGAATGCGTTTGTAATGAAAGAATGAGTCATTCAACTGTAGAGGATGAAACAAGGTTCATATAACAATCCTGATGAATGACTAGCTTCTTAATTGTATTTCCACAATAAATTAAGACTTGAAATTTTTGATCTCCTTTCACTTTAACTACTCAGTTGTGCTTAACTATAGACAAGAAAGAGATATCAAGTCTATGCTCCGCTAACAATTGCCCATTCTGTTCCTCAAATTGACATGGCATGAGTTTATGGAAAAAGATCAGTATGGGGAGCCAAATATTCTTTGATTGCACAAAATGGATGGTGGGTAAGGGTGATTGTATTCGGTTTTGAAAGGATGATTGGGTTGGGCGGGTAGGTTAAAAGATCAATTCCTGAATATATTTGCCGTTGCTACTTCAAGAAATATGGTGGTGGAGGCGGTTTATTCAGGGGTGAGTCGTAGGAGGGAGTGGGCTGTGAATGTTACTAAAAATTTAAATGATTGGAAGATTGAAGAAAATGAAAATTTGCTTCTCATGCTATCAAACATCCAATTAGAGAATCATAATGACCAGCTTATGTTGAAAAAGAGTAAAAAAGAAGTCTTCTCCGTAAAGACATTTTATAACCACTGAACTAGAGGGGAAGACTACGAGGATGTTCACTTTCCGGCAAAACAGATTTGGAAGGCGAAGGCCCCTCCTAGAGTTGCTTTCTTTGCTTGGAAAGTGGGAAAGAATTGTATATTGACTATTGATAAGTTGATGCAGAGGGGTCTAATCATCGTTAATAGGTGTTTTTGATGTAAAAGACAGATAGAATCTTGCAACCACATTCTTCTTTAGTGCCCGATGGTTTATAACATTTGAACCATGGCGTATAGCCTATTGGGTATAAATTGGGTAATTGCGGGATCAGTTAGAGAAGAATTGTGTGCTTGGGCAAGCTTATATAAAAAGAAAACCTATTTACCACTAATCCCTCTATCTATCTTTTGACTTATTTGGAAGGAGAGAAATGCTAGAACTTTTGAGGATATTGAGAGGGAGATGAGTGATACTAGAGATAGATGATTCCATGTTTTTGGTTCCACGGTCTTGAGTCACGACATTAATAGGCTGGAAGATTTTGGGAATGTCGTTGATCACTTAATTGACTTGTAAATACCATGTATACGGGTGGTACCTCCTTAATACCTTTATGAATAATACTTTTATATATTTTTATTTCAAAAAACAAATTACCATATTCAAAATTTACCCCAAAAAAAGGACTTTAGAGTGCAAATCTGGAGAAACAGACACCAAAAACAAAGAATGTCACACCAAGAAACCTTGAACCAGTCTAAACTAAGAACTAGTCTAGTGAACTAGTCTGTGTGGACCATATAGAATATAAGTAGAGCATGAAGGTCCCAAATATACAATACAAAAACAATAAACAGTAGCATAAATAAAGGAAAAAGAAGAAAAGACCTTGAGAAGAACTGAAAGAACTCTGTATGCTTTCTTTTGGATCAAACCTTCAACATCCTGCAGTCCAGGAATACATTTTTTAAGTCACATTTGGTTAAACTTCCCATCTGCAAAAGATAAGAGATAGAAAACTACTCCATAGTATGAAGTGGAAAAACTCAGTGATACATGATCACTGAAGGACCTGTAATGCAGGCTTTATCGCAGTGAATAAGACATCACTCTCTTCAGAATCCAAACCAGGTAAAAGTGAAACTGCCAGGTCAAATAGACGTGCCCTGCAGTTAGATGTAAAAGTCAAATGCCGTCAGACAACAGCAGGTTAATGGAAACTTCTAAACATCACAGATGCAAACACAAAAAGCAACATAAAGGGAAGTAAACTACCTTATAACAGATGGTGACTTTTGGTTTGACAAATCATCAATCTGCATACAATTATTTCTGGAGCTCTCAGGCTTTCCAGCCAACTGTGTAACTTCCAAAAGCTTGTGCATTGCCTTTCTGTATAAAATTTTGGTAACTTTTTTTTCCGCTATGGAAGCAAACTCACCAATCAAAGACTGTAAGCAATGCAAAAACTGTTAGCAACTTGAATAACGTTGAAATTATTACATACATGGAACTTCTTATGTGATACAACTATCTAAGCAGAAAACACTCTACAACAGGTTTTTACAAGATATGGAGAACACTGCAAAATTATTCAACAAATTCAGCCTGTCTGACACCTGTATTGGAGTAATAATTTGTCAAGTTGGTAAAATGAGTTAATATTCAAAATTAAGCCCCAGGAAAAGGGAGGGGCAAACCCCCATGATGATGAATCATTTTCTTAGTCAAATGTGTGTTCTCTGGATGCAAGGTTTGCATTTGCCCCCTGCGATGCAATACAATATTTTTTAAGCCTAACGTAGTTTTTAATTATAAAGTGCACCCTTGTAAAATTGGATTTTGTCCTTTTTGCTATATATAGGAAAAGAAACCCTAGTTGTAAGAGATGGTTCATATAACAGAAAATTTTACAAGTAGCTCTGTGCGGTAGACATATCACCATACCATGTTCAAAATCCTTTGAATTCTTTCTTTTTATATCAGCTTTACTTTAATCTGTATGAACCGTGTGGGTGATTTCTCAACATAATTCCCTCTTGGCATATCCTATCTCTCCCATTTGAAATGTTGGCATAACCAAATGAATCCAACCAATCTAAAACACAAATGGGTAATGGAGCAAATTAGCATCGACAGTAAGAAGTTTTGTGATTGTTTATGCTGACAGCTGGGTAATGGAGCTGAAATTAAATTCTGGAAGGATGAGTTTACTGGTGACTTCAAATTGAAAGATAAATTCCTGAGGATCTTTGAGATTGCTTGTGAGATGGATATCCTTGTGGAGAAGGCGTTTGAGAAGGGAAAAGGGGTGGGTGAGCAGTGTATACAGGTTAGAAGAAATTGGATGAAGAAGAGGTAGAATTCTGTAATCTGCTTCGCTGGCTTGCTGTTTTTAAGGTGGGTAACGTGAAAGACATAAGAATTTGGAAACCGGACAAGAAAAGAGGTTTTTTGGTGAAGTCCTACTACAACTTTATTGTCAAAAATGGTGAGGAGAACGTCAAGACACTGCCTTGAATAGCTTTTTCCATTTGGGAAGCTGTTAAAGAAAAAAATCTTGACCATTGATATGTTGAGAAAAAGATGTATGGTGATGGCTAATAGGTGTTAAATGTGCACGACCGAAGAAGAATCATGCAACCACTTGTTACTTCAATGTCCTATGGTCTACAGAATTTGGGAGTACATGTACGGCATTATGGGGATGAAGTGGGTCATGACGGGTAGTGTTAGTAAGGAGTTGTGGGCATCGGCTGGTTTATATAAAAAGAAAAAAGAATTATTCCTTATTGCGATTTCTATTATGTGAGTTGTTTGGAGGGAGAGCAATACTAGGACTTTTGAGGGTATTGAAACAGACACTGTAAATATTAGAGATAGATGGTTTCATACTTTTGATTCTATTTTGATTGGTTATGACATAGTAGATTGGGAAGATATTGGGACTGTCATAAATCACCTGATCGACTTATAATTTTGTGCTTTCAGGTGGTACCTCCTTGGTATCTTTGTGCATAATAATATTCTTTCTCTTTTATTTCAAAAAAAAATCTAAAACACAAATGGGGAAGAAGATGGGAGAGAAATATCTTTCATATGCTAATTTGAGAATCAGAACCCTAGGTAATGTTCCAGACAATAAGTTTAGAACCTAGGTCTATCTTCCACTTCATACATCTTAGAAGAGAAGAATTTTAGTTTACAAATGCTAACGATGTGACACTAAGATATAATGGAAGAGAGGATAATGGTATGTCGTGAGAGGGGTAATAAGGATGTCGATTCCTAACTCTGGTATGGACATTATGATTGTTCCTGAAGTAGGTACAGAACTCCCGATTGAAGAACTTGAGCCATCCGATTCCTCTCTGAAACAACTTTATTCTTCATGGGTAGTCCATAATATCCAACAGATAAATGCTGAGTTAGGTATTTCACTTAAGGGTCTGGAATAGCATGCATACTTTCTGTTTTCAGCGCTAGAAAAAAGAATGAGTGAGAATATGAATAAAGATGTTTCAGTCAAAACACCAAAAAAGAAAAAAGAAGCAGGGATAAGGGAGCTTAAGCGCCTTCATTCTTCTATAAATTATGATGGCAGACGCAAGAAGAAGCTGGAGTTAGGGGAAATTACTGTTGAATCCAATGATAGATAAGATCATTTTATGGAACGTGCGAGGGTTGAATGATAAAAAAAAAGAGGAATGTCATTATGGGTTATCTTACCCATTGGAAGCCGGCCATAATCTGCCTACAGGAAACTAAGATGGGAGTGATAGATATTTGTTTCATTAAAAGCTTGTGGTGCATCAGCAACGTTTGCTGGCTGCAATGACCGACCAAGGGGTCGGCTGGTGGCATTCTGCTCTTTTGGAATAAGGATGTTGTGGTCTGTAAAAGTTCTTTCATTGGCAATATTACTGTTTCTGCTCTATTTGCTTCGGGTTAACCGTGCTTAGAATGGTACTTTACTGGGGTTTATTGCAGGGATAATAAGGATGAAAAAGTCACTCTCTGGAAAGAACTCTTTGATTTGACATGTAGGTGGGGTTCGGTGGGTGTTGTTGAGGGTGATTTCAATATGATCCTTAACAGTTATGAACATTCTGAGAAGCATTTCAGTGAGTCTACTGCTAACGAGTTTAAAGATAACATTGAGGCATTAAATCTTTTTGATATCCCGTTGACCTGTGGTTCCTGGACTTGGAGCAACCACAGAATTACCCCAAATTTCTCCAGAATTAACAGATTTCTTCTTGATCCTTCTCTTCTGCTTAAATTATCTGGGCTTTGTCAGAAAGTTCTCCTGCGCCCAATTTCCGATCACTATCCGATCTTCTTGTCTGAAAATGGGATTCAGTGGGGTCCTGTTCCTTTCAGAATTGAAAACAAATGGTCCAGTTTGGATAGCTTCAAGGAGTTGGTTGAGAAGGTTTGGAACAATTCTTCCACTAAAGGTACAGTAAGTTTTAAAATTTCTTTCAAATTCAAGAATTTGAAAAATGAGATTAAACATTGGTCCAAAGAGGTTAGTCGTAATGAGAAGTTTGAAATCAATGACATTTTGAATGAGCTCAACAAAATTGATTGTAAAGAAGGGGATCTCGGTCTCAATTCTGATGAGTTCTGCAAAAGAGACCAACTGAAAAAAAGGTGGCTGAAAAACTGAATAGGGAAGCAATTTCCTGAAGACAAAAATCAAGAAAAAAATGGTTAAAAGATGATGACAGAAACACCAGATATTTTCAGTGTCTTGCGAATAACAGGATGAGAAATAATTATATTGAGGAATTAAGCATTGAGCGGAAGATGATCACGGAAGCAGCCAAAAAGCATTTTCACAACCTGTACACTGAAGAGTTCGTGTTGCGGCCTAAGCTGGATAATTTGCAATTTGACACTCTTGACTACATTAACAAAGAGATGCTTGAGACTGATTTTACTGAAGATGAAATTGTTGCTGCCCTTAAGAGCTGTGATGGAGATAAGGCCCCAGGCCCTGATGGTTTCAACCTTAAATTCATGCAAACTTTCTGGTATCTTTTGAAGGAGGATGTTTTTAATGTTTTTAAAGAGTTCCATAGTGATGGCGAATTTGTAAAATTTCTAAATTCCACTTTTATTGTTCTCATCCCCAAAAAGGAATGGGCAAACTGCCTATTGGTTTAATTAGCAGTCTCTACAACCTGATTTCCAAAATTCTATCTAGAAAACTATCTCATGTACTCCAAACAACGCCACTAAGAATCCAATCATTAGCAACTGCAATGAACAGCTCAAGGAAGTTTGGCCAAATACAGAGATGTATTCCAAGAAACCGAGGGTCTTCCTCCTCTAAGGGATTTTGATAGTGCTATCCCACTGGTCTAGGGCAAGCTGCCAGTCAATGTGAGGCCATACATCATACCTATTTTAAAAGAATGAAGCTGAGGGCTAGGTATCCAAAATGTTGGCTAACTTCATCTCTCCAAGCAACAACCCATATCTCTTCTCTGATATTACTGGTCAAGAAAAGGACGGTACTTGGAGGTTTTGCGTCGACTACCGTCTTAACTTTCTCATGGAAAAATACAAGTTTTCTATTTCCATAATCGATGACTTGTTAGATGACTCATGTGGAGCAATGGTGTTCTCCAAGAATGATTAAAGAGTCGGATACCACCAAATCAAAGTGAAAGAAGAAGACATTCATAAAACAGTTTTCCGAACTCATCATGGACACTATGAGTTCAAAGCGATATCCTTTGGCCTAACCAACTTTCCAAGCATGAATCATATATTCATAGTGTATTTACGGAATTTTGTGTTGGTTACTTTTGATGATTGTCTAATCTATAGTTGGAATGAACAGGACCACTTCGAGCATCTGGAAAAAGTGTTGAGCTTGTTGTGAAGCATCAATTATATGCTAAGGAGGCCAAATGTTCATTCCTCCAGCATGAAGTTTATTATTTTGGCTATATCATCTCTCATCAAGGAATCAAGATAGACCTGAAGAAAGTAGAGGTAATGTTTAACTGGCCCAACCAAATTCCATGAAGGCTTTCCAAGCTCGTCTAATCTATAGTAGCAATCAAAAGTTCATTAGAAATTACAGTGTAATCACTAAGCTTCTAACAGATCTGCTCAAGAAAGATGCTTTCAAATGGACTGCAAAGGCCACCAAAAGCCTTCCAACATCTTGAGTCAACCATGAATAGCAGCATAGTGCCCAGGCTTCCTAATTTTTGATGAACCATTCCTAGTGGAAATGAATGCCAGCGAGAAGAGAATTGGAGTCGTCCAGATGCTGGGAGATCAATCCATTGCCTGCATCAGCAACTATTCCCACAAAACAAAGCAAAGTCAATTTACGAAAGAGAGCTTATGGCAGTCTAGTACGCGGTATCCAAGCGGCATCACTACTTGGAAGGAGCACACTTTTTTTCATCAAAACTGACCGGATGAACCGTAAGTACCTCTTAGATTAGAGGGTTACTTCAGTGGTGCAAACAGAAGGGAGTGGTCAAATTACTTGGGCCCAATTACACTATTTTGTTTAAACAGGAGACCACCAACAGAGTTGTTGGTACATTGTCGACACATTTGGAGTATTATACAGAAGCTGAATTACTAGCAATAGTAACCATAGGTACACTTGCTTGGCTACCTGAAGTCATAAGCTCTAATTCTACACTCTCGGCCTTCTCGAACATATGATCATTGCACCTGGTAGTGGATCCACTTTTAGCTTAAAGAATGGAGTCCTATGCTACAAGCATCAAATTGTAATCGGCTTACCATTAATTTAAGAGACTAAATTCTATAATCGTGAAGGGGCATTCCGAAATCAAAACAATCTATGAACGCCTCATGCAGCATTTTTTTTTGGTATGGAGCCAAACAACAAATTATGCAGTGATGGTCCAAATCTATGATATCTGCCAACGTTGTCAGATAGAGAAGGTTCTCTCACGGGGTTTGTTGCAAACTTCATTTGTGCCTACACAAGCTTGGACTTACGTCTCCCTCCAACTTCATCAACCAACTTTCAATATCGGAGCTAAAGATACCATTCTTGTGATAGAACCATTTCATCAAATACGACCACTTCATATCCTTACACCACCTTTTCACTGCCCAAGAGGTAGTCAGATTGTACATGGAAACTATCCGTCGATTGCATGGAGTGTCATAGGTCCTTGTTTCTGACAGAGACAAGGTTTTCACTAGTCTCCTCTGGAAGGAGTTGATGAAATTGTTGGACACTTCACTTCGTTCAGCTCAACCTATTACCCCCAAACAAATGGTCTGATTGAGTGTCTCAACCAATGCTTAGAAATGTATTTTAGATGCATGATGCACCAATAGCCAAAAACCCGGTCCAAATGGCTAGCCTGGATAAATGGTAGTACAACTCTTCATACCACTCCAGCTTGAAAAAGTCCACTTTTCAAGCCTTATATAGTTACACCCCACCACACTTCCTGGATCCAACAAATATCCAGACACCATTGTAGGTAGCAGAAGATTATTTAGCTGAGCATGCCTGAATGAGCAAAGAGATTCATGAGAATTCGCTTATGGCAGAGCACCGCATTAAACAATATGCTAACATGCACCAAAGAGATAGGAAATTCAATGAGAATAACCTGGTGCTTCTCAAGCTCCAACCTTTTCAACAGAGTTCGGTCTGCATGGATCTGACACCAAAATTGTCCCCACATTTTCCTGCACCATTTGAGGTTAAACAAAAGGTAGGCGAGGTCGCCTACAAATTAAAGTTACCTCCTACTTGTCACATTTATCCTATTGTCCATGTTTCCAAGCTCAAGAAGTATATACCTGGTAAACAACTCCATTTCACATACCTCCCTTATTATAATCCAGATGGACTAATAGTTCTGCACCCAAAAAGAATTATGCGCAAAAAGAAGAATTCTTCAAGATGGCAAGGAGGCTGACCAAGTACTGGTTCATTGGTTTGGAACATATGATGAGGACTACACTTGGGAGGATTCCGAGTTCCTACACAGCAGTTCCCTCATCTCAACTTTTGAGACAAGGTTGCTGTTCGAGCAAGGGGTATTTTCAGTAAGCCCTTGATAGTATATCAAAGGCATAATAGCAAGACCCTTTCAGCTTTACCAAAGGAGGGATAAGACTATAAGGTAGCATGATAATAGAGCTTCCTTTGTAAACTGATGAGAAGGAGAAAAACTATGGTAAATGGATGCTATCTTTGCAAAAGAGAAGTGGAATCCTACAATCATATTCTATTATGATGCCCTTTTGTGCACAAGTTATGGACTATAATTTACGAATTATTGGGAATTAGCTTGGTCATTGCTGGTTCAGTTAGGGATGAATATTTGGGCATGGGAAGGAATTAGTAAGGGGAGGAAAACTGTGGGCATCATTCCACTTACTTTGTTTAGGTGATTTGAAAAGAGAGAAATAATAGAGCTTTTAAAAAGATGGAAGAGGAGTTCTTAAGATTAGAGATAAATGGTTACAATATTTGGGTTCTGTGTTTTTTGGGTACTCTATTCACAAATTGAGGATTTTGGTAATGTTATAGACATGCGTACTAATTTGTAAATAATTTTATATATGGGTTGCAGCACCTCCTTGGTGCTTATGAATAAATATTATTCTTTTTATTTCAAAAAAAAAAATTGTAGGGTAGCGTGGGAACATTGAGAGGGATTGATTGTATTGGGTAAATTGGGTCAGGAGTTAGCCAGTAGTCAATTGTAACTGACTCTGTTAGTCGTCAGTATTAGTAGTATAAATGGACATTCTAACTAACCCTTTACAGCATTAGTAGTATAAAAATCTAATCATTCCAGAAAATTCAAATTCAAATATTCTCAACCTCTCTCTCTCTCCGTTACCCTAAATTTCTCCTGCCTCTATTGCTTCCTCTGTATGATACTAAAAAATATAAGCTGATCCAAAAAATAATAATACCAAGCTATACAATCTTACTGACTGGCAAGGTACCTGTAAGCAACCACCGTAGTCTTTTTCTGATTCCATGAAGATCCCTGACAAAACGGATAACAGTTCACGAGAATACAACCGAAGTACTTGCAAATTGCCAGTTGCAACCTGCGGGGTATAGTGGGATAGAGCACACTGCATAGCAGTACTTGCATCAACACTGGATAAAACATCTTTGCCCTCTGCAATTTCTTTATTTTGTTTAATCAGAATCTGCAAGCTGGAACATATAATTCCACGAATATCTCGTTGTTCTTGAAGGGCAGCACATAAACTTTTCTCTAGATCCTTGAAACTCTCAGCAGTATCCAATGGGTAGTTGCAAAATGAAGGCAACAACGACCATAAAGAGTAGACAAGAGCATCAGCAGACCTTGATGAGAAAATTCGTCCTTCCATCTCAAGCTAGCCAAGTTACAACATGAAAAGTAGACACAGATTTAAATTCTAATAACTACTTTTTTTTAAGATAATAACTATTCTAATAACTATCTATTCACTCATAATTATAGTATAAATGGGTGCCCAGGACTGAAACCAATTACATTATAATTATAGAGCATTTGAGGAAACAGAAACCATCACTATAGAGAATTCCTTACCTTTCGGGCTTTCTGCCTTATGATTCCAACCATACCCAAAATGACCTCTGTGAAGAAGTTCAAGCGAGCACCAACAGTATATTGCTTCAGAATTGGAAAGAGCCAGACATTTGCCTCTGAAAGATCATTAGCCTCCAACTTCAGAGGCAGAAGGCTTAGAAATGTCTCAGGCCCCATAGCACCAAGAGCTGATCCTACACATTCATGTAGCTGGAGATTTGACAAAACATATGAATAAACCAGCTGAGCAAAAGGTGAGGATACTACAAACAATCAAGAATGTGAAACATTTTACTGCAATGAGGTATTTATTTGTTTTCTTGGGAGACATTCAATGAGGTAAAGAAATAAAGCAGCCAATTTCTGATTCCTGGGCCCAGACACAACCACCATAAACAATAAACAGTACCAACCATGTGAAAATATTGAGCCCAAAATAATACCAAAAATAATTAAAATAAATTAATAATTCAAAGCATTCAGTAATATTTGTTGTTGGAAGCTAGTAGCTTCAGAAACATTGTTTACTTTTACTTCCTCTTCTTAAGGTTCAATTTTTTATTTTGCCTTTTCAATTAAGTCGTTTATGCAACCCACTACGGTTTAACCCATATAGAAATAACACATGACTAACACATAGAGACATGTCCTAAGCAATGAATGACTAACACAGAGACGTGTCCTAAACATTTACCTTGCTATTTAATTTCCAAATAATGTTATTATTAGCCAAGTCATCAATTTTTTCTTCTGATGATTCCACATAATAGTTATGTATTATTTTTGTCAAGGATTAATAAAAATGGTAAAAGAAGAACTTAATCCAAAGGTTGGAGTTTCGTTTTAAAGTTTTAAAAGTCATGTTTGTTAAAATTTCTTGTCTGGACAGGGATCGGGTCATGGCTCAACTCAGATTGAAATCCTGAAGCAACAGAACAGTCCGTTTCACAGCTTTCCTTCCTTTACAACCTGCCTTGGTTTAGGCTTTAGGGCTTCTTAGAGAACCCTGTGATCTCTAGAATTAGGTACTCTAAACCTTTGTTTATAATCATCTTTCCAATAATTTTATTGATCCAATTTGCATACATATTTATAGGGGAGCAACAGCAACTAGCATCCTCGTTCCAAGACTTAGCAGATACCTATGAAATCCTAAACTAAAATCTTAAAGTTGATAAAATCCCAAAATCCTGACCCAGTAACATCTTGTTCCTTATTAAGCCCAAACCAGAAACCTAAACCAAAAGAAACTCCAAGCTTAAGGAGAAAAACCAATTTCTTCTTCCTCTGATGGGACCCGTCCCCTGATACCTCTTTCTTCTTATTTCCAGATAATCAGTGTGTAACACAATTAGCAAAACAACAGAAAGAATAAAAGTTGGGGACCAAACTGTTATCAAGTGTTCTTCGAAATAACCCAAGAAGTATCAAGAGAGATAAGGACACAAGCTTCTTTTGAACTTCGGCCACTTGAATACTCTCTCACACTCACCCAACCGACATTATGGAGGTTAAGAGCAGAATCCAAGGGTTTCCTCAATCACTGGAACATGAAATCTCTTTTCTGGTTTATTCTGTAAAAAAGATTTGAATTGAAAATAACATTTTTCAACCTAAAAAGATAGGAAAATGGATGGTGGAGAAGGAAGACAAAACCCAATGACCACGAGTTTCTCCAGTAAAACCATAAAGAAATATAAATGCCTCAAAATTAACAAAACCCATCAGTTTGGTATGAATCATGGAGGTTATTATACATAAAATAAAAAATTTCCCCATTAAAGAACCTATAAATACCTGCTTTCTATATGGAAAATCTTCTTCTGACAAATGCTGCATATCTGACAAATTCTTAAGAGTTCCTCTCATGAAATAAGAAGAATAAGCACCTGAAAATGTCATGGTTAACACTAACAGTTAAAACAGTATTTGTCAGAAAAGACCAAAATGTAGCACTATCACAAAGATAAAAAAACTAACAGATCAATTTTATAAAGGACAATTATACCCATATCTCCCATAAATACCATCACCATAGAATAGAGAAAAGTAACTGCATCTCAGCCCCAAAGCAAAAGATAAAGGGAGCAAGTCCATGTTTGTTGTTTGTTGTTCAACCTTTTAACAAATCACCAGGCCATAAGAATTCTACTACCTTAACTCATCTATATCACAAGATACAAAGATTAAAAGCACGTCAACCAGAAACAAAAGAAAAACAAATAAGAGATTACCTAATTTATCAAAGATAGCTGAAACAACTTGAAGTGCCATGTCCCAGACAGCACTGTAGCGGTAATCAAGTAAGTTTTCAATAGTTGAGCATATTTTTTCAATGACAGTTGGCCCAGATTTTCGCTCATCCAAGTTTGTGTTTCTAATCTGATTCACTCCCTGCATAATTAAACTTTCATCAATACAAGTATCTATCAGACCCTTCAATGTTTCTGTGGCTGCAAATATGGCCTCCTCATATTCCGATGCCAAAATATCTGCCAACAAAAGGGAAGATGTTAACCGGTATATTTTTATCATTTCTTCATGAAGAAAGAAAAAATGGACATAAACCCAGATATATTATTCTCAAATGAGAAAAACTAACACCAAAATGCAATCAGACTTGTTGCAACCATGAATATCACACCTTTAAGTGCGTTGAATACCATGGGGAGCTTAACTACACATATTTGCCTATTAAGATCATGAATTCTCTTAATACCCACGTTCAGCAACCGAGCAGTGAAGGTCATGGCATCAGCCGACGATTCATTCAATGAGACAGAATAGGCAAGTGAGCACAGAAGGTCAAGCAGTGCCTCAGCTGGAACGTCTGCATTTTGGTGAAGACAAACTGCATTCAGACTATCTGTTATGCGCCTTGTCACAAGTTGCTGGCGAAGTTCCAATAGAGTTTTGAAGTACTTAAGCACAGAAGTCAAGTACTTCATTGACATCAGAGGAAGACACTCTTTAAGTGCATCTAGAACGTGGAGAACCTCTAGAGCTCCTCCATGACCTTCATTAGGATTGGCATTTGATCCACCAGCCAGTAGAAGAAACTTTTCAAATGTGTTCATGATCCCTTCACTAGCAGGGGCCAGTGACGGTGTCCCTTGGAAACTTTGTAAGACATCACGGATACAATGATGCGACTGCCTTCTCACCTATTGCGGTTGTCAATTCAATTGTTTGTATTAGATTATATCATCATCTAATGGCTAATCTCTCAATAATTATTTGAAAGACAAAGATATTCCACTCATCAAATGCCTGAACGGCCGAAAAGCACTGAATTACGACTTAATGGATTAAAGAAAAAAATTACATTCATGTAACTCATTGCTAACCTGAATTAATAAACCAAAACTTGCAAAAAGGAAAACGCGAAAATACCTTAGAACGAGAATCAGTCATGTAAACCAACAAAAGAGGGTACAACTGAGACAAGTCAGACCAATTAGCTGGATCTCTGGTGATTAATAGTTGAGACACGCATTTTAAACCTGAAACAACCGAACCAGCCGTAACCGAACTCGACCGGAGAACCCTGAGAAGGAGAACCGAGGTAAAATCTCCCTTCTTCTTCAAAATTGCAGGCGAGATTTTGGGCAGCACTAGGGAAAGAATGGTCATGAAGGACTCAATAACGTGCCCGGCAGGGTCTGGTTCGCAGGAGAGACGGTCGAGGGAGGAGCATGCAGCGCCAAAATAGGCAACTGGCGTCAGAGGGATGTTCTGGTCCTTGAGCTCCTGAGACATGGTGCCTAGCACTGCACAAAGGTGCTGGTGATCCTCTTGCGTAGAACTTGAGAACCGATCAAGGATCGACTCACAGAATTCATCCGACTGCAATTCAGTCGAGATCATTGAGCTTCCCTCCACGTCGATGCCTTCCATGCTGGACTAACACCAAACGTACTGGAAAATCCGGTAGTATCGAAGTTCAGCCTCTTTCGGCGACCAAGCTGTCCAAGTCCCTAGTGGCTCAGGCTTCGGTTACGAAACGTAGGAGCAAGAAGGAACGACTAGCGCTCGGCGATTGTCAAAGATTCGGTGGACTGTCTGAGCAATAGGTTGAGCGAACTGAAGCACTTACGCCGGAGAGAAACGTTCCGGTGGGAGATGAGCAACGCGGAAACTTGGATGAATGCGGCGCTCACCAAGAGGATACTTGTCTATACGGCTTCCATGGGGTTGGCGGCAAGGGCATGGGTGGCCGATGTGAAGGCGGAATATAAGAAACGTCGTCGTTTTCTCCTTTCTTTTTTCAATTAAATATGCGGATCAATAGTGGGCCGACAAGTTCTGCTCACTGGGAATTCAAGCATAAGATTTTATTGTTTATTTTGCTACATATTTTATTTCTTACCTTTACTTTGAATGCATTATGACCAACTTACCATTTAAGGATTGTTGCAACATATTATAAGTTGTAAAAGCAAAAAACAAAAAAACAAAAAACCAATAACCTAATCTATGATTTCTCTTACCATCTTTTGTTATATACATATATACACACAATTGTAGGTTGTTCATAACACAATTGTAATTTATAAATAAATGTACATAGGTATTAAATTTTGGAACTTTTTTTAATTTTAATTGGACTTTTCAAAAAGCGTTTTGGTACTTGGAGAGAGTAATTCCCACTCACGGATGTGGACATTATTCTTGTCTTTTAATTTTTGGTTCCTTGTAATTAAAAACTATTTGGAAGCACATCATTACAAAATTATTATGTCTGTAAGGAAGATAAAAAAAGCAATAATTAATCATTAGTACACTAAGGTAGTAGTTAAACTTCTCTATTTGAAAATTATGAGTTTGAACATTACTAAATATATATAATCTATCACTTTTTAGATGTGCTATTAGATGGCGGTAGTCAGTACACAATATTAAGTTCAATTGTTCTAAGATTTAATTTATTAGTGTGTTAGTGTTGAGTTAGGGTAACCAAATTGAACTTCATCCAATCAAGTCATTAAGAGTTTGATGAATTTATTGTAATTAAAGTCTCTTAGTTGGGGTAATTATCATGATTAACATCCAGCCTAGCCTTTCAGAACAATGATCACAAACAAATTGTTAAATGGATATATAGTGTGTTAGTGTTGGGTTATGGTAACCAAGTTGAGCTTCATCTAAGTAAGTCATTAAGATTTCAATGAATCTATTGCAAATAAGTTCTCTTAGTTGGGGGTAACCACCATGGTTAATACCCAACGTAGCCTTTCAATACAATGACAAGAAACAAATTGTTAAATAGATGTATATATGATTGTAACTATGTCTCTTAGCTATCTACAATTTTTGTTAGGTTTATAAATAGTTATATTTTAGTTGGGTAGTAAGATTTTTATATGAATCATGAAGTGTATTTGAGTCATACAATTATTCATACATTAAATCATAATTGAATTATAAAATGTGATTACATTCTTCCTTATATGGCCCAAAATGCCACCTACCGTAACATTAAATAGAAAAGAGAAAGTTGTCATTCACCACACCCTTAATCTTAACCATTTGGTGAACATTAACAACAAACTCTTTTTGGTCTCAACATCATCTCTTGACCAACCTCATGACATAAAAAGATGGTAATATGCCAAAAACAAAAGGTAGCCAACACAACTTTCAGAACTCGATCTAATAATATTAACACTATAGCATTATAATATTCCCCATTTTAAGCCCTCTGATTGGACGGTGTCGTATCACTTTTGATGATAAGAAGTGTTGAAGTTGTTAAATAGTTGATACAACACGTTTAACTCTATATTTATTAAGATTGTTTTTTGCTTTTAGTCAAAATGAGCACTAATTTTATGTATTATTGTTGATTTAGGTGAAAAGGCACTCTCCAGATAAAAATAAATGATTTTAAGCTAAAGTGGGGCAAAAATAAGACAAAAAAACAAAATTTACCCAATTTTCCCACTATAGCAAGCAAATAATATCCACAAGGCTTAAGTAACTTATATTTACGGGCTATAGTGAGAAAACTTCCCATTCTAGACTATTTTTGAACCTGAAAGCAAAATCTATTTCAAGAGGAAGAAAGGCTGATAACTCATAAAGTTTTAGGAGATAAAAGACACAAATGAGGCTAATATTTTGGTAGTTAGAAGTAAAGAGAAAATACGAGATATCACGAAGGAGGAATATGGCTTAAGAGCTTCAGAAAGAGTTTTTCTTTCCACTCTCTCCCTATTTTTACCTCCAATACTCAATAATGAAATTTATTTTTGGGTTTAGTTTATAGTTAAAGTACAATTTTCATGGATATTGTGGTGACTGATAATTTTGGTGATTAGTGCAAGCATGTCTAGCTAAATTCCTTAGCTAGGGGATCGATATAGCTTAAAACTACAAAAAAATATTTAATTAATGATCAATGACCCTTAATCTATTTTATTGATCCATTCTATACCCTATACTTCATGAAATTATTTCTAAATTGAATCTATATGGCAAATAGAATATTAGGCTTGGGAGGGTTAATAACATATGCATGGTCTAAGAATTGCAACCAGGCAAGTGTATTGAATAAGAAAGCTAATATAATATGGAGGAATAATATGGGTTAATAACTTATTCCTCCATATTTTATTAGCTTTCTTATTCAATAATTTATTGGCCAAGCAAATGTATTTCTTATTCAATAAATATTGGCCAGTTTGGTTAAATATACTAGTTTATTTAGCACTTTGAATAGGGAATGAACTGATAAAGCATCTAGAATTTAGGATCAACAAATAGTAAATATTCGTTGAGATTCAATAAACAGAATATGTGAAGTTAAGTGAAATTAACATGTCTAGCCACATGACATATTGGTTTATTTATTTATAATGCAATTATGCTTTTGTTTTATTTTTAAGTTTAATAGTTACAGCTTTAGTTATCAATTTGTTAGATAAAGCGAAAAAAATGAAAATAAGGGTATTAGGAAATTTGGAAATTTATTCAAAAATTTATACACATTCCTCATAGTATCGACATTCTACTCGTAAAATTTATTACTTGAATAGCTAGTGCACTTACTAGTATAAAAGATTAATCTTTAAATGACAAATTGACATAATGGATTGCCCTCAAGCAAAGAAAGGTTCGATAAATAATTAAAAGTTTCAGTAATTTGGTAGAAAGAAAAATAATCTAGTCTTTCTCGCTTGGTTATCCTTTAGAAATGAATTTTCTTCTTAGAAGATTTTTTTTTTTTTTCTTTTAGCTTTCTTGGGAGGAGTGAAAGTTCTTCATCATGGTTGTTCTTTTTTTCACTTTTTTCATTTGGTATGGAAACTTAAAATACTACAATTTTCTTCTTCTTCTCATATTTATCTATCGTTCACTTTATAGTTAACTCATGAGTCATGAAAGTGATGATGATTGTTAAAGTCCATCATTAGGATAAATCTTGCGAAGTAACTCACTCATGGTAGACATTTAGAAGTTTTTGGCTTACAAGTTCATTATTAGTATAAATCTTGCCAAATAGCTTCAAGGTGCTAGTGATATTTGTGAAACGTGTAACCATTTCTAAAATAGATATTTTCTCATTAAATAATTCATAACTATGTATAAGCGTATTTACTTTTAACTCCTCAACTTGGTTAGTTTCTTCATTGTTACTTCCAACTTATTCCATATTTCTTTAGTTGATTCATAATAAAAAATTATATTGAATCCATTAATATATAATCCATATAATAGAATATTCATAGCCTTAACATTTATTTGTAATAATCTCTAACCAATCACTTTCATTGCATTAATTTTCTAATTTTTCTATATTTCGATCTCTTATTCTCCTAGACGGAACATATAGACTTATCATTATAAATTTATTTTTTCTTCTAAGTACTACATACCTTTTAACACTTCATCTTTTCCAACTTTTGAGTAACCCACTTTGTTGATAGTGGTTTCTAAAATGTGGAGCATGACAGAAATTGCTTTTAAGTTGGCCAAATGTGATTGTATTTGGTCGATATGGACATCTTCGACTGTATATTCTTGTTCTTGCATTACTATGATAATCAGTGCCACTTGTGGGTTGGTTGGGTGTTTACAACAACCACTAGTGGAACAGGATTTGTTGTAGGAGCTTTGAGCTTAGAGAGAATGAGTTGTAGAGTTTACTTGATGGAATCTATCCTTTTATTAGTTTCATGCCATTTTTGTTTGAATGATCCTTCCCTTGGCTTATTGTTTTCAATGGGCTCCATGTTGCGTGTTTAAGAGTGAGTTAGATATAGACTCTAAGTAACCTCTTGACGCAGGAAGGTATGAAGAGGATCGTTTTAACTCCTGGAACCTCAACTAACGCATGCAATCAGAAGACTTGACCATTTAAATCCCCCTCCCTACTTGAATCTACACTCACCTATATGGTACACAAAAATAAAATAATAGGAAAAATAAAAGAAGAAAGAAAGACATGACTTACCCGATTAGTCGATTCCAACTCATCGGCTCAACAAGACTTCGAAAGCCTCCCTAATTTTAAAGAACTTGAAGAACACTAAAAAAAAATTAGCCAAGTTAATTTTGAGAAAGCAAAAACTTTAACTTTTATTGATAAACTGAATTGTGATACAACCTAAGGATTGAAGCCTTTATATAGACTTTTATTGACTAATTATAATTAGAATAGGATTACAAATTCCTATTCAAACTCTTATACTAAATTAAGTAGAAAATAAGTAAAAAATAATTAAATAATTAAGTCGTATCCTAAAATAATTAAAATAATCTAAAATAGTCAAAATAATTAATAAAATATTATTTTCTCCTTATCCAAATCTTTACATAATTTGATCTTCATTTAACTTCCAATTTGAATTGAAATTCTCATTTAATTTAACACTTTAATCACATGGGATAACTGTAGAAGTCTTTAGAATCCTTGGAGAACTTGGAAAACTAAGAAAACGAGGACTTAGGAAAAGGTTGTCGCGCGAGCAACTTGTTAGGCACACACGAGTAATGTGTGTTTGCTGCAGGGGTGGTATATACTAGGCGCGTCGGTTGGTCTCACATGCACCCTAGGCACTTGGCGTTTGCTTGGGATGGGTTGCACATGCGTATGGGATACTCGTGCAAGTCGGCCTATCCATACATGCGTAGGTGTTGTGCATGTGGTTGGGTGGACGCACACGTATATTAGTGTTGTATGGCATGGGGGTGTTGCTGCTCGCACGCCTTACATGTTTATTCGTGCGGGCTCCATGGCCCGCACATGTGAAAGGTCACACACGTGTATCCCACGAGTATCCAAACCCAAATCACATTTTGGGCTTCCCCTTAGACTGAGATTCGTGGGCCAAGTCTTTTTTTGGCTGAGACCCAATAACTTTATCATTTCCTGTCTTTTTTAATTTTGCCTCTTATTGGGCCAAGGTCTAAATCCATTTACTTTGGATTCACTACCTTGGGCCTATACTTAGGTGGATTCATCTTGGGTATTTTTTGTTCAGGAACACTTTCAAGTGTGTGCAGGAAGCACATTAATGCTTAATCTTTTCCCCCATTCATTTGTCACAGGAACTTCATGTTTGTCATTAGGCTTTTTCTCAGTTATATCACATCATCCCCCCCTTTCGAGAGGATTCGTCATCAAATATGCACTTTTTGTAGCTTTCTCATCTAAAGAAAAAGATGCTAAGGAAAATACTAAGTAATCTACAGCATAATTGGGCACATCTAGTTGTTCTTGTACAAAGAGAAAACTCTTAGTCCCTATTGTGGCATTGTCTCTTTCTGCCTAATGTCCTGCGAATTCATCATAGGACTTCTTAATCTTGAGCTGGTCTTCATATGCTTCCCTCTTTGATAATAGAGTTAAGACATGGGTGACCTCCCATAATATGGAATATTGATTCTTTCCACTAGCACGATTAACGTTTCTGTCATATTGTCTAGGTGTTCCTAGCAATAAGTGTCATGGTTGCATAGGAACGACATTATACAATATCTCACTTCATATTTACCAACAGAAAACGAAACTCGTACTTGTTTGGTGACAATAATCTCCTTACTATCATCTAACTAGTGTAACTTGTAAGGGTTAGGGTGTGGTATGCAGGTCAACCATGACATATCAACTTGTAAAGTGTAGGCAACATTGGTATAATTGCCTCTATCAATAATCACACTACAGACTTTTTTGTTGACCAGTTATCTAGAGTAGAGGGTGGTTTCCCTCTCATCATTATCTTCTGACTTGACTTGTATGTTTAGAGTTCGTTGGGTCACAAACACATTTCCTTGAACTAGCTAGACAATATTTTCTTTACTAGCTCCAAATGACGGCATGTCTTCTTGTTCACTTCCACTTTCATGATCACTAATGACACCACCATCATCTCGTATGATCATAACACGTTAATTGAGATATTATGATGCAATATATCTAACCCCTAGACACTTAAAACACTTAACAGAGCTCTATCTTGCAGCAGGTGTCTTAGGGTTACCTGCTGGGTTGCTGGAAAGTTTCTGGTCATTTTTTTCCTCAACCTTCTTATTCTTATCCCTTCTAAACCATCTCTGAGTGACTTGGATGGGTGGCACTGACAAACACCCTCGTAGTTCCTTTATTTTTCAACTGCCTCTTAATATGTCCTAAACAACACTAACAAGTGCACTGGTCGTATCAGTAATACAAATATGAGAATTCGAATACCATCCCACAAAGATAAATTTTATAAATCAATTATTATACTAAAAACTGTTATTTGAAAAATATTGATCGAATGAAAGTAAATGAAAGTATATTAAAGTAAAATATAAAACTAAATAAAATTGTAGAGAATTGAATAATACAGTAAATTGAAGATAAATCAATAAATAAAACGATATTAGAGTCCACAATCACCCTAAACTTGTCTAAATATCAATATTGATAATGAAATCTGAGTTAATATTGACGGGTTAATTCTAAAACCCGGTTAGCCTTATTTAGGGACAGAACTTTCCATATTTAAATGAAACTCTTATTTAGACACTTCCATAAAAATCTGTATATAACCAACCCAATTATTCGACCTTATTTAGGAACACAAATACATGCAATAAGTTAATTTCAGATTATCTATTCGAACAAATCTATTATTAAACATGTTATGCAAAACTCTAATAATCATGCATTGAAATCCCATCAATTGAAAACTCTAACTTGTCTTTTTGACACATCATTAATGAATTCAATCAAAAAAAATCCATACAAGCATAAACTCAATGATTTTGCATAAAACTAACTCAGATATCATTAATCAAAATCAATATTCATCATAGTTTAGGGTTCATATTTTTTCTAACAAAAAAAAAATACTCCATATTTAAATTGAGAAAATAAAAATGAAAACTAAAAGAAAACATAGTAAAATAAATTCAAACTCGAGATTGTGTCTTCGTCTTGAGCCTGATCTCCTCTCCAATAGAGTTTTGAGTCTTCCAAGAAGAAGAAGAAGAAAAACCCTAACTTAGAACAAACTTTTAATTAAAATAGTGTTGCTATAATACCAATAATATGTCTTATATCTGATAGGATAAATAACAAAATTTCCTAAATACAAATCCTATATAAAATAAAAAAGACAATAAAGAATCCTAAGCCATTTAGGAAACCTAAAAATTCTGTCTTTCCCGCATGGCTACATGACCATGTACATCCCCATGCGAATTTCTGTCTTCAAAATTCTCTATAGATAAAAACTCTAGGATTAATGTGCATCACCATCTGCTTGAGCATGCATCTACTAGTGTAGGTTTCTGCCTGCCTTCATCGAAGACTTTTCAAATTCTCCCAAAATCACCTAAAATTCATAAAATAAACTAAAGTGACTAAATAAACTAAAATTAAATGAAAGAATAATGAAAATTACTCAAAACCAACAAAAACTATACTAAAAACAATCTTGATTTGCATATAAAATACACCATTATCAAACACCCCCACTCTTAGCTCTTTGTTCGTCCTTTAGTAAAGTTAAAATTAAACCAAAGTAAAGAATCATCTTAACACCACAATTAAACTCCTAAATTCAATAGCATAGGTCTCATACTCAAAGCATATAAAAATTACAAATCATTAATAATCATGCCCCCTTTAACCTCCAAAATTGACCACTTTTTTTCATTTTGATGTTGTTATATATATATATATATTTAACACCTTATTGGCTTATCTAGAGTGTCATCCGACCTTTTGACACGAGGGCAGAAATTGGTGATGCCGACACCCAATTACTCAGTTCATAACTCTAGGTGGCTACTAGCTCTACTCATAACCACCATTTTATTTTTTGGGCTAAATCAATCCATTAAAGAGTAAGCACTCCCTACTAAAGGCATTCCTAGGGCTCGAACTTGAGACATCTGGTTAAGTTAGTATAGTGCCGAACCGTTAAGGTACGCTACTTGGTGGTGTAAAATTAAGTGATCAGCAGAGTAATTTGTTATGGTGCCTTTTTTTCTCTTTTTTTCCCTTTTGTATTTCTTTTTTTTTTAAATTGGGACAACTAAGAAAGTATAAGGAACACAAAAGTTAGTAAAAAACAAAACTAATACAACTTATGGCATTCATAAGGTTAATCACTACATCAATATAATACAAGAAATTCAAAAGCTTTCAGAAAATTTAAGTCACTTAGAATAAAAATGAAATCCATGAAATGTACTAGACTTACAAGATTGAAATAAAGGATTTTAACTATCACATCAAAATTCTCCATCACTTAAGTTCAATAATTTAACAACAAGCTCAAGATTGACAAGCAAAATGCTAAGTATGCATGGATTCACAAAATTTTTAATTACCCCACCCAATATTTTTAAAATAAGCATTGTCCTCAATGCTAAGAAAAATAATCAAAGGAGATAATAGAAATTGAAGCATAATATATAAAATACTCCCTTGAAAATTTTTATGAGGTGCTGGTGACAATGGCGGTTGTTGATCTTGTGGGTGTTGGTTGGAAAGAACAAAATGGAAAAGAATAGTTAGGGTTGTCTTTTCTTGAATAATTAAAAATTATTTTTAATTATTTTTTGTTTTTTTTATTCTTTTTGTTTTGCAGTGGTTCAATGCCATGGGCATGTATTTGCCCATGCCGTTAGTTGCCCTGAAACTCATCTCCGTCGCATTTTGCATGATTATGTGCATGACCATGCTAATGGTCATGCACCTTGCTATCCCTTTTTCCTAGTTAAGTTTAAATATGCATGAGCGACTGCATGACCATACATATGCTCATGCAACTTGCTACCTTCTATTGTTTGTCACGTCTAACACTTCCAAAACCCTGTCAAGTGAGAAAAATTTACTTAGAGTATCCCATGAGATAAATCCAAGAACTAACCTTACGTTTAAACCAAAACATACCGCTTAGAATTGACTAAATATATTAAAAATGACGAATAATTGCTCCTAAAAAATTAAAAACTAAGAAAAAACACAATTAAATAGAAGGGTAGATAAGTAGTTTTAAGTTATAGTCATTAGCTTGACTTTCTTTTTGAGCTCAGTCTCTCAATTTGAAGGCTTTGGTTACCAGATTGAACCGCCCTTCAAAATATGGCTTAAGCTCTATTTTTGTTGTCTCCACATGTGGCTCCTCCTTTGTTCCTAGTACAACGTCTGATAGAGATTCACCTTCCAACTCTGTCACTTCCTTTTTTAAGTCATGATCCTCTTTTTCAGTTGTACTTGATAGCATGAGACATCTCTCTAAATTAACCTCCATTAGAATGGTTTGTTGTTGTTCATTTACACACTCATCAATAATATCAATTGCACAACACATATCATCCAAACTAATAAAAGGATTTTTCATTGCCTTCTTGATATCAAAGATTATCTCTTTCTCATTGAACCTAAGGGTTAATTTACCATTCTTTACATTTATAAATGCTCCAGTTGTGGCTAAGAATGGTCTACCTAGAATCAATGATTATTTAGACTCATCATCCATATCAAGTATAACAAAATCTATAGGAAAAATAAACTCTCTTACTTTTACCAAAATATCTTCAATGATTCCTACAGGTCTTTTAGTTGATCTATCTGCAAACTGCAGAACCATACGCGTCTCCTTCATCTCTATAACGTTGAGTCTACTACAAACAGATAATGACATTAAATTACATAGTGCATCTTTAAATTTAAATTTTTCTAGTTCACAGGGTACAAAAAAACTCCCTAGGCCCTTAAGTTTTATAGGTAAATTATTTGTATAATGGCACTACACTCTTTTAGTAAGCATTACCGTGCCATATTCCTCAATCTTTCTCTTATTAGAAAAGATATCCTTAAGAAATTTTGCATATTGTGGCATCTGCATCAAAGCCTCAACAAATAGAATATTATACGTAATTTCTTAAAGATCTATAAAATTCTAGCAAACTTAACATCATTCTTTTCCTTCCTAATTTTATCTGGGTAAAGAAACTTATTAACATCTACACTAGAGTTTGAATTGAGAATTATAGAGTTAGTATTTTTCTTACCTTGCTCTTCCACACTTATCTCAACTGGGTTTGATTGAATTACCTTCTCAGTTTTTACCTTTTGTTTTGGCTGCTCCAACACCTTCCCATCTCTGAGTGTAATAGACTTGACATGCTCATTGGGATTAGTCTCTGAGTTATTTCATAATGACCCTTGAGTTTGACTCACAATAGCATTGACAAGCTGTCCAATTTGTGTCTCTAGATTCTTCATGGAAGCCTCATGATTTTATAACCTTGCTTAGGTAAAGTTAATGAACCTTATCATCAACTCCTCCAAGTTAGATGTCCTTTCTTGTGGTGGAAGATGTTGTTGAGGTTGGAATCTTGATGGTGGTTGTCTCCCTTGATTATTACTGTTGTTCCATGAGAAATTTTGGTGATTTTTCCAACCAAGATTGTAAGTATTGCTGAAAAGATCATTTTGCCTTTGAAAATTATTAATAAAGTTAGCTTGTCCATGCACATTATTAGCAGCAAATGTATTACATGTTTGACACTCTTGATTTGAGTGTCCTCCTCCACAAGAATCACAAACAGCTGCCATTACAGCTGATTTTTACAATTGCAGCCCTTGTAAATTCTTATTCTATGCGTTCATTTGAGTCGTTAATGTTGTTAAAACATCTATATTATAAATTCTATTGTCTTCTTTGTAAATTCTCATTCAATAGGCCATTCACTTGAGTTGGTAGCCATCTCCTCTATCAATTCATAAGCTTCTTCAGGTCACTTCATATATATGGAACCTCCACAAGAAGTGTCTATCATCCTTCTGAATTGGCTATTAATTTTATTGTAAAAGGTTTGTTCTCTCCATCAAATAGAGAATTTTTCTTGATGACATCTTCTTAGCATATCCTTGTATCTCTCCCATGCCTCATATAGGGTCTTTAAATCTCCATGCGGAAATTTAGCAACCTCATTAATTAATTGTGCAATTTTAGGAGGAAAATACCTAGTAAGGAATTTTTACACCAATGCATTCCAAATAGTTATGGAGTTCGGCAGCAGTGATTGTAACCAATGTTGTGTTTTATCCCTTAAAGAAAAAGGAAAAATCCTCAACCTCTTTGCATTTTCAAAATCTCCATTGTACTTGAAAATATCACAAATTTGGAGGAAACTAGCTATGTGTTGGTGTGGATCTTCACTAGACAATCCTCCAAATCGACAAGTATATTGGATCAAATGTAGTATTGCTGGCTTCATCTCAAAGTTGTTAGCTTGAACAGCAGGTCTTAAAATGCTTGAACTTGCACCTTTCAATGACAGCATGGTGTAGTCTCTCATGGTGCGAATAGGTTGAGCACCTCTAGCACCATTATTTTTCTCACCTCCTTCAAGAAGATTGTTTTGATTTTCTGCCATGTTAAGTTTACAGTTTGCTCTTTTTCTTGAATGAAAAGTTCGTTCACGTTCTGGATCTGATTCTACTAATGGCTCCTCGAAATTTCTTGTCATACACTAGCAAAACATGAAATAGAAGAGAAATAAATTAAAAAAAAGATTAAAAATCTCAAATTAATAGCTAATAACAATATAATAATTTCTAAATAAATCTTTGGTTCTCATCAATGGCGCCAAAAACTTGATGTGTCCTACACGACACTGGAAGTGCACTAGTCATATCAGTAATACAAATATGAGAATTCGAATATCGTCCCACGAAGATCAAATTTTATAAATCAATTATTATACCAAAAACTGTTATTTGAAAAATATTGATCGAATGAAAGTGAATTAAAGTAAATTTTAAAACTAAATAAAATTTTAGAGAATTGAATAACCACAGTAAATTAAAGATAAATCATCAATAAAACGACATTAGGGTCCACAATCTACCTAAACTTGTCTAGATATCAATATTGATAATGAAATTTAAGTTAAAAATGGCTGGTTAATCTTATTTAGGGACATAACCTTTTAGATTTAAATGAAACTCTTATTTAGACACTTCCATAAAAATTTGCACATAACCAACCCAATTATCCCACCTTATTCAGGAACACAAATGCATGTCCCAAGTCAATTTTAAATTGTCTATTCGAACAAATTTATTATTAAACCTGTTATGCAAAACCCTAATAATCATGTATTGAAATCTCATCAATTGAAAAACCGTAACTTCTCTATTTGATATATTGTTGCAGAATTCAATCAACAAAATAAGCATTAAACTCAATGATTTTGCATAAAACTAACTCAGATATCATTAATCAAAATTAATACCCATCATAGTTTAGGGTTCATGTTTTTCCTAATAATAGAAATCTACTCCATAATTAAATCGAGAAAACAAAAACTGAAACTAAAAGAAAACATAGTAAAATAAAATCAAACTTAGGATTATGTCTTTGTCTTGAGTTTGATCTCCTCTCCAATGGAGTTTTGAGTCTTCTAGGAAGAAGAAGAAGAAAAACCTTAACTTAGAACAATCTCTGAATTAAAAGAATGATGCTAGAATACTAATAATATGTACTATATATGTTAGGGTAAATAACAAAATTTCCTAAATATAAATTCTAGGTGAAATAAGAATGAGAATAAACCAATAAAAACTAAACTAAAAATAATCCTAATAGCATATAAAATACACCATTATCACCTCTCAATCTTGGTACCTTTATGTACCAATTCTTCCAAGTCAAAATAGTTCTATAATTCAAGGATATTGGCAATCTCCTTTTTCAGGCTTTCTAAGAACTGAGTCATAGTAGCTTCTGAGCATTCTTCAACCCTAGCTCGAATCATGGTGATCTCTATCTCCTAAGATATTCTTCCACTATCTTAGTACCCTGAGCCAGACATTATAGCTTTCGATTCATATCTCTATCGAAGTAGAATGGTACAAACCACTTCTTCATGATGGACCTTAACTCTCTCCAGGTTAAGATTCACTCATTTCTATCTCGTTCCCTAAGAGCAACGAACTAATCCCACTAGACTGAGGCATATTCAGTAAATTCAAGAGTTGTCAACTTAATCTTCTTTTTTATTATAATTATGGCATCCAAAGATGTGTTCGACCTTCCGTTCCCATTCAAGGTAGGACCCAACATAATTCTTCATTTGAAAGGTTGGTATTTGCATCTTAAAAGCATTAAGATCTTTGTCTCCTTCATCACATCGATATTACCTTCTATTACTTGCATTATCTCCACATGACCCAATCTTATCCTGCACTATTTGGCATCGGGCACGGTTGTGGTCGCCTCCCTACTCTAATTGATCCATTCATGCAATCATGTTCCCCATCTGGACACTTGAATGAGTGAACATATCCATGATTCTCTCCTCCAAAGTGACGAGTTTACTATTGGTGCTTTAGTGAGATATAGTGAAGTTCCTACAAAGATAAATATTAGTGAAAATAAATAAACTCTCTCTCATATTCGCTCGTGTTTACCTTATAGTTTCTCACACTGCAGCTTCTTCTATCAAGCTGAGTATTCGAAATCATATCCACTTAAATCAGGACCTAGTGTTAGTCTTATTGACACAACAAGGAATCTTAAAAGTTTATGGGTGTCGAATCCACCAAAAATAAATTTTTATTTAAACAATAAAATAAGATTATAGTAGTGGTAAACATGGTCGAATCCACAGGAAATTAAAAGCTAATTTTCTTCCTTGACTGATGAATGAATAGTGAATAAAAAGAGGGAGGATTTTGTAGAATCCAATACGCAAAATATAAAATAAACAATAAACAGAATAATGTTAAATGAACTCTTGGTTGCAAGTTAGAAATTAAAACAATTATTAGAAGAATTCCGAGTTAATGGAATAACTAGCTCCATTAACATAATTGATCATAGATGAAATTATTTATTTTATTTAAACTATATTAAACCAATTATAGTTGTCGGAAACTTTCCGGCAACCAATCCTTCCTTATTTCTAAACCAACTAAGAAACGTTCATTAATTAGAAGACATTACCAAATAGTCCTGAAAACGTCCACAAGATTTACTTATAAATGACCTTGAGAACTAGAAGAACTTGATTCAAGTTATTGGACTCATACGCGTGAACAAGTCAACCAAATTACTTACTTCATCAGTGCAAAACTGATCTCTAGATGCTGAAACCACTCAAAAAATTATGGATTTGAGGGGTTCGACTAGCTGCTTACTATCTCTCCAACATTCAACAGGCCCTATTTAAACGAGTTCAAGACTGCAAATATGTATAGGTGCATAAAATAAATAAATACCAAGATTTAAATAAAACATAGATTAAACCAATTCAATCTCACAAATACACCACTAGTGCTTACCAAATCTCAACTAGGAAAAGAAATAAGTTAGCCACTCGTAGTGGACTTCAATGCAAAATAGCTTCTTAAAAATTAAAGAAAGCAATTAAGCCCTCAGTGTGGGATCTGCAGCTATTGTTATGTGCGGCCTCCGGAAGAAGAAAGATGATGAATCTACTTGGCAGCTACGATTTTATAACTCGAGGAGGCAAAGTTTTTTTTTTTGTTTTGTTTTGGTTGTTTAGGATCATTTTTCTTGATTTTTGGTTTATCCCTAGCTTTCCAAAATAATCTCTCATTGATTTTTGGCCCAGATCTTAGCTAAAAGGAGATCTTTTCTAGATTTAAGAAACATGCATTTTCATTTATGTTAGCTGTTATGCGCGACCCTTAACCTTGTCCAAGGCTAAGTTCTGTGGGATATGAGCTATTATTGTCTGTTAAATCCAAGCTTTGCCCAAGGCTTATTTTTGGGTTGATGACTATTTCTATGAACTCTTCCCATTTTCATGTTATTTTTTCTTATTTCATCCTTATTTCCTATATTGCAATAAAAAATAGAAAATAGCTCAGATTAGATAGTGTACCATCAAGTTTAATAACTCAAAAGTAGGTGATAATGATGTCATTTTTGGGCACTATAAGAAATTTAGAAACAAACACACAGAAGAAAGAATTGTGTGCTTTTATTATACATTAAGTAACTAGTTTTGTACCTAAAACACATTGAAAAGATGGAAACGTAGAACATAAAAAAATAAGTGTGGAATTAAAGTGTATGGGATCCGATCAAATCCCAATGGATATAACCAGAAGATGTATCCTAGTTATACTAGCCCAATGACGACTACTTTCTATGACTGGTCAAGTTTCTTTATACAACGCTGATACAAAATTTCGGGATACAAAACATAAAATAAATGTGAAGCAAATGGTTTTTGCCCACCAAATGTGAGTTAATCTTCCTTTATTTTGTGCAACGGAATGAAAACAAAATTTTTCATGCACACTTGGTAGGTGATTTACTCTTCTTTTGACTCTTCAAAGGTTTTTCGTTGCACAACAAGGCGATGACTCTTCTTTTATATGTTTTGAATGCAAACAGTGTGTCAATTGCATTATGGTGTATAATTAGGATATATTTTTCAATTTTTGATTTTGTTATTTTTTCTTTACTTATTAAATAATACAAAACCACTTGAATTAAATAGATAATATGAATCCAAGCAGGATGCAGAACGAACTAGCAATCAAAATTTTGAATTGCTAATTAATAAACAAAAGTGCTAAAACAATAAAGATAATAGGTTCACTAGGAGCTTAAGCTCTAATGCTAACTGGTTTGGGAGGGCGCATGCAATCTGAAGACTTAAACACCTAAATCCCCTTCCCTACTTGAATCTACACCCACATATATGGTACACAAAAAAAGATAATAGGGAAAATACAAGAAGAGGGGAAGACGCCAAGACTTACCTAATAAGTTGATCCCAACTTCTTGGCTCAACAAAACTTCAGAAAGCTCTCTAACTTTAAAGAACTTGAAAAACACTCAAGAAAATTAACCAAGCTAATTTTGAGAAAGCAAAAGCTTTAACTTTTATTGATAAATTGAATTGTGATTACAATCTAAAGATTAGTCTTTATATAGGCTTTTAATGACTAATTATAATCGGAATAGTACTATCCAAACTCTTATACTATAATTAAGTACAAAACAAATACAAAAATAATTAAATAATTAAGTCTTATCCTAAAGTAATTAAAATAATTTAAAATAATCAAAATAATTAATAAAATATTCTTTTATGCTTATCCAAATCTTCAAATAGTTTGATCTTCTTTTGACTTCCAATTTGAAATCCTCCTTCATTTTGGCACTTTAATCACATGGGATAATTGCAGAAGTCTTTAGAATTTTAAAGAACTCGAAAAAATAAGAAAAAGAGTCCAAAAGGACTTACGAAAAGGTTATCACGCGGGCATGCACGAGTTGTGTGCTTATGCCAAGTGGGTCGCACAAACTGGGCGTGCGAGTCGCATCAATCGGTCGTGTGGGTTAGTCTCGCGAGCGCACTGGGCACTGAGCATATGCCTAGGGCAGACTGCACACACGGATGGGATTTGTGCACATCTGGCTACTTGCGCGCATGCATGCAGGTGCTGCTGCATGCGGGTTGGCCTGTCCGCACATTCAAAGGTGTTACACATGTGGCTGGGCAGACGCACGCCTGTGTGTGCACTGTATGGCAGGCAGGCGCTGTTACTCGCACGCCTCGCATGCTTGTTTGTAAGGGTTCCATGGCTCATACGTGAGAAAGGCCACACATGTCTATCCCATAAGTATCTACACCTAAATCATGTTTTAAACTTCCCTTTGGGCCTGAATTCGTGGGCTAAGTTTTTCCTTGGACGTGAGACCCAATAACTTCCTCGTTTCCCATCTTTTCTAATTCTGCCTCTTCTTAGGCTGATGTCCAGATCCATTAAATTTGGATTCACTACCTTGGGCATGTACTTGGGTTGATTCGTCTTGAGTACTTTACGTTCGTAAACACTTTCGAGTTTGTCCAGGAAACACATTATTGTTTAACCTTTTTCGTACTTTGTTTGCCACAGAAATCTCTTGTTAGTCACTAGGCTTTTCTCAGTTATTATCTCATCACCTCTTTTTCCCTATAATTTGTTTTTTCGTTTACTAAGCAAAGAAATGGGGGGAAAAAAACATAATAAAATCGTTTGATCAACGAAAAGGACTACATTGATCGTATATTTCTTTAAGCTAATTTTATTGCATGTTTGAAAAATGACAACTTAACTATGGGAACAATATTCATGTTTTCAATTAAATTATAACCAATTCCAAAATTCAAAGACTAGTAGAATTACCAAAACATTTTTGGAAACAAAAGCAAAAAAAAAAAAAAAAAAAAAACAAATCTGATGTTCTAGGCTTTTTGAGTGGGTCTAGGGTCTAATGGGTGACCATTCTCCTCAAGTCGCCTCTTCATGCAAAAATTTTCAACTTGCAACTTGAAATGGTCATACTCATTTTCATTTTATCAGCCTTCATGAAACCTAAACAAATTCTCCAAATCAATAATCTTTTGCTAAGGCATCTAGACATTGTCTCTTTTTTCTATTTATGTTGTGTTTTTAATTCTTGTTGCCTCTTTGCACTAGCTTGTTAAGTTTCTTATTTGTATTTGGCCTCATGTAACTTCTCACTTTTTTCTTCCATAGGCCCTTTGCATTGATCATCATTTATTCTTTAAATTGCTTTCGTTGTAGAGTGTAAGGAGTGATGTCTCAAAATTCTTGCACTATCGATACAATATGCCTTAAAATTTGATAGCTTTCAATTAAAGATGCTTTGCAGTAGCTCTAATAAAGAGGGGTATATCCATTCCTTCCTCATAAGCTTCCATGTTTCCCTAGCTTTTTGTATCTCATTTTCTTTTTGAGGTTCATATTTAAACTCACACTTCTAGATTCCATCCAAAGGTAGTTCGTATTTACCTTGGTATTACCTCATTCCTAAAATAGGTATGACGCTCGCGATTCCCTTAATCCTTAATCATGGCACCCAGTGATATGGTCCAGAATTGATAAGTGCATGTTCTTTATGGTGCCAAGATGTTAACCACTCTACAGTCTTTTGCGTAATTCCATGCAGTCTCGATCTCCAGAAATAAATGTTTTCCTCCATCGTCTCTTCCTAATTGCACAACTTCTATAAATCCTGGGTGTTGTTTCTTTAAGATGTATAACCACTTAAAAGTGCTTAATGAATTCAAGTAACTGATCAACCATGAATAAAAAGTTGGCATGCAACCATTTAAATCTCTATTTCCTTCTCTTTTAATGAAATTCAAAGTTCAAATAATCTCGACCAGTGCAATAGGTATTGTGTCTATCATTTCTTGCCTATAAGACCTCAAAATTTTTATTACCCACTCTTCTATAAATCCTTTGCTCCATGAGAATGCTAACGAGCTACTATTCCTAAAGACAAAAAGTTATGCCTTGATTCATGTTTGAGACTAATTTTTTGAAGTCCTTTTAGAGTTTCCCACGTAATCCCTTCTCTATGATTTTGATTGTCCAATTTTGGTAGATCTCCGAATAGCAACTCCCAATAAATTAGCCAGAATTTTCCTGGTATTAATGTGACTGACAATTAGGCGCATTAATCTTTCTTGTTAAACCTGTTGGAGCTGGAAATATTTTGGGATGTTCTTCAACTGTGGGTGCTAAGTCAATTCCACCAAGTAAGTAAGAAACGCTGTAAAGGAGGAATGGAAAATTCTACAATTAATTTAATCAACTTGTAGAGAAGTTGAGCATACAATGAGAATGATATTTACACCAAACTCGTTTCCAAGCGAGATTTGTTCACTATGAACAAAATTCATCCACAAACATTTCAATTCCCCATATGCAGGTCCCTTCATTCTTTGATACCATAATCTTGCATGAAAGAAATTTAAAATTTTCTATTTCTTTAATAGTTAAAGTTGTATTCTCACAATTATAAACAAATTTTACAAATTTACAAAAGTTCTGCTTTAGAAATACATAATCATTTGGCACTTCCTTGGAACTTGAAAAGCTCTTCTTTAATCATAAAGCTACCAAAAAGTAAAGATTAAGTTGGAATAAAAGAAAAAAAGATAAATTTACCTAGCTAAATGGATGCAATAAAATGGCCATGTTTTAGGACTTCTTAATGAATCCTTCGAGAAATAGAAATCACAAAGATCCTCTTTTTTTCACACGCAAACTCCGCAATAAATTTCCCTCCAATCTCCTCAGTCTTCCCTTACCGAAAACCAAGAAGAAATCCCAAAATTCCCTCTTCAAAATCACTCTCTGCCCTTCCTCAAACTCGATTCCCTTCTCCCTCCAAATCTCTTTCCCTTTATAGCCTAATCGCAGCCTCCAGAAGTTCGTTTCCTGTGTTTCTGCTTCTCCCACCTGAGAATCTCCCTCCTCTTAACACACGTCTCTTCTTTCGTCTTCCTCCCACTCGCATTCCAGCTCGATATCGTTGCAACGAAATCCCCAAGCTTCTCTCTGTCTCGATCCTCGGTTGCGCGGTTCATCTTTTTGCTTCCTCGCGCGCGCAAAGAAGGTGCTGGTCTCCCTCTCATTGTCTTTGCCGCAGAAGTCAAATGAAGCAGGAAATTTGGGCTTGATGTCGTTAAGGAAGATTGCTTTGATGGGTTTTTGGGTTTAAGAATGAGAATGGAATTTTTGGGTCTTTCATTTATCTCTATAACTCTTTTTTTTCTTTCTTTTTTCACATTTTTAGTTGTTTTCTCCTTTTTTTTTTTTTCTAAAAAAAGAAGATTTCTTTCACTCTCCTTGGTTTTTTTTTTTTCATTTGTTTCTCTCAAATTTTTTTTTTCCCTCTCTCTTTTTTCACACTCTCACACAATAATAATTATTTTAATGACAATAATGTTTAATGATAGTTCAAAATAAAAAAATAAAAATTAATTTTAATTTAAAGTATTACAATTATCTCTGTTTACATAAAAAAAATCAAGTAAAAATTAAAATTACTCTAATTTTGTTTGATATGAGATTATTGAATTCCTTTATCATCATTTCTTTTATTCTTCTTTTATTCTTATTTTCTATTTTTTTCATTTCCTCTTCTATTTTTTTATTTATTTTTTCATATTTTCTTTCTTTTTTCATAATTCTTTTGTTCTTTTCATTTTCATCATTTATTTTTTTAATTACTCATTCTAAATACATTAAAGTAGACAAAATTGATGTCTTTCCATGGTAAAATTTACAATAAAATGTCTTCTCGTAGAGGGATTAAGGCAACCACAACATAACGCCTTCCCATGACAAGATTTAAGACCAAAGTCTCATAATTTAGTTTTTGTCGTGTGTGCTCTCTTTACCTCTTGGTTTGGTAATGGATGTATATTAATATTTGCCCTAGGATCATCTGCTTAAATGAATGAAGTATATTCAAATCTTTTAAATCCTGGAATTTGTGTCTTAGTTTGGGATAGCTAAATGTGGTATGTTTTATGCCCTCATATATATTCTCATGTAGCATTAAGGTCGAACCATTTGGGTGGAGGATTGGGAGGAAGTTGAGAAATTTTCGGCTAAATTTTTCTTGAGCTAATAATTAATGGTAGATTTATGTTTGGAAAATAAGGAGCTTATTAAAGTCTTTTTTCTTTATTTTTTAGTGCCCTAAGTTTGTAGTTTAAAGAGGACTTTAGTTAGCATCGTTCTTTAAATTATGGTGGTGCATTATTGCATATACGAGCTATCACCAAGGTGTATAATAGTTAGGATAGCAAGCAGTCATTCCCAAATTTCTTGCTTGATAATGTATGGACCATCCTGTGTTTACCATATGTTATGAAGTATTGTGGTTTACCATAATTTATGAAGTATTGTGGTAATTTACCTCACCATTTTTTACTATATCATGAATGTTCTCTCTATAATGAATATAAGATTTGAAAAACTAGGATTTAGACGACCTAATAACTTGTCTGTATATATTCCTCTTAGGGTTTTATCAAAAGTAGTAGTAATTTTTTCCTTTGTCATTTGAGAATAGACTTGAGAAGCCATATTACTCTAATGTGTCACATACTCTTTAAAAGTTTCAATGTTTTTCTTTTCTGTCCTTAGTAGTTCTTTTCTAGTGAGAATCAAGTTTATATAAAACGCATATTGATTTAAAAAAAAATTGTTAGTTCCTTTTATGAATTCATTCAAGTAACATCAGTCGTGGAAAACAACTTTTCTACAGCTCCTATAAGACTTTCCTGGAAACAAAAAATCATAAGCTTTGCATTATAAATATATTTTATCGCTTTCACTTTACACCACTTCAAGTGTGCTCTCACACATCTTGTCCCATCATACTTGGTAAAATTTGGCATTTTAAATTTTGTTAGAAATTCTACATCAATGGCCAACTATAAAAAGGATAGATTGGACCATCCACTCTTACTTGCCCCTTGCATGAGCTTAAATGATGCAAAATTCAGGATCAACAACGCAATCCAAAACATATGCATCAACAAGCATAAACTCAAAACCGTAAGTAACTCAACAAGGGAGTGAGAACCAAGGTTATAGAAAAATAAAAAGAACCAGAACTGAAAAGATGCTATGAGACTTACCTTGATAAGTGATTCAAAATTCAAGCGTAACAAGCCAGTCAAAGACCCACTCACTCACTCTTGAAAGCTTATAAACTTAAAGCAAGAACAATTAAATTTAATTAGTAATTTGAATTGTGAATATAAGAAGGGGTGATGACTTCCATTTATAGAGTTAACCATCCTTATTTGATTTAAATAAGAAAATAAGAATCCTAATAAAACTCTTAATCTTAAATTAAATAAAAAAGGCAGAATTTGATTAAAAATAAAGCACAAACTCTTAATTAAATAATCATTTTCTTCTTGGGGGCTAAGACTATCACTTGGACTAGTCCCTTGGATCTTTTTTTAGTCTTTAAATCTAATTCTTTTTCTTTTTATTTTACAGGTGACAGTTGGACATATTGTTCCTTTCAGAATTATGAGTGAATTAGGAGTGAAGAAGTCAGGTAGGACCCTACCTCCCCTTAATCGAAACACTCTCCATGCTATGCAGTTTTTTTTCATCTTTTCTCTTTTCAGTTTTTTTTCTTTTACTCATATTCGACATTCCTCTTCTCTTATTCTTCTTATTCTACAGCCATGCAGAACTCTTCTTTTTGAATGTAGATCGGGGAAACATGTTAATAAATTGAAGGTGGATTGCGGCAAAGAGGAATCTTCTCAAGTTGAGGTGTCGCCACTCTCATAGTCTTCTTACCTCTTTTATGTCTTCATCTTAGCTTTCTCTTAATATTATTCTTTATTTGTTTGCCGTTGTTTTACATCTAGTAGGAGTCCATTGAGAGAGCTCAAGCCTCCCTAAAAATAAACACAGCTCAGGTTTTCCTAGTTTAATGTAGTTCCCATGCGGGTGAGTGGGACGACATCTCCATGCTCTTCCCAAATCATGACCAAATATGGTCAGTATTTTTCTTGTTTTTTTGGACTTGTTATTGTAGCTTCAAAGCTGATTTATTGAGTGATCCAGCCTTGGACAAGAAGATTGAGAACTTTTTAGAAGCTTTTGATGCCGGCTGAGGTAATAGGTCCCTCTGGGACTTGAATCTTTCTTCCCACTTCTCCCCAACTGTCTTCTTGGTCTTCTAGGTAAACATCCTTCCTTGTGTCTCTTATGTCCAAGTTTATCTCATCCAGCCTTTCTTCGAGAGGATTCGTCCTCAAATAGTCACCTATATTAAAAAGGAAAATATCATAAACATTAAATGTAGCAGACACTCCGTACTTATGTGAGAGATCAATCTTATAGGTGTTATCATGGACACGCTCCAGAACTTGAAAATGTCCATCTCCTTGAGGCTCTAACTTAGATTTTCTCTAATAGAAAAATCTTTCCTTTTGCATATGAACTCATACCCAATCGTTAGGTTAGAAAACTACTCGTTCCTTTCTTTTTTTGGTGTTTCGTATATAGAATTCATTTTCCTTCTAGATATGCAGTTTGGCCTTCTAATGTATGGCTTTGACAAGTTCTGCTCTTCATTGACCATTGGTGTCCTGAATTTCTTATATAGGTAAAGGTATGATATCGAATGAAGTTAAAGGATTAAAACCAATAACAATTTCAAAAGTTAAAAATCCTGTAGAGATGTGAATGCTTCTATTATATGCAAATTCTACCATAGGTAAACAATCCTCCCATGTTTTCAAATTTCAACCAACTGCAGCTCTCAATAAGGATTTTAAGGTCCAATTAACGATCTCAGTTTGGAGATGACATGCAGTAGAGAATAATAGCTTAAGTCCTAATTTACCTCACAGAACTCTCCAAAAAGAGTAAAGGAATTTTACATCCTTATCACTCACCGTAGTTTTAGGAATGCCATGAACTCTCACAACACCTCAAAAAAATAAATTTACGATATTTATTGCATCATTAATCTTATGGCATGCAATGAAGTGTATTATCTTACTAAATCTATCCACGATGACAAATATATTATCACTACCTCTTTTGATCCTAGGCAATCCTACTACAAAATTCATAGATATGACTATCTATAGTGCTGTAGGTAGAGCTAAAGGTATACATAATCCATGAGGTAGAACCTTATATTTGGCCTATAATGCGATAAGTTAGAAATCAATTCAAAGAAAAATTGATAAAACACTTCGAAAGATTATCTTGATAAGTTGAATCAATCCTCCATTCAAGAAGATGATTGAAGAACTCTCTCAAAGAGTAATTACAATAACATAAGCTAAAGAAAACCTTAATTTTATTAATTTTGCATAACTGATGAATTGACTTACAACTTAAGAATGGTGGCCTTTATATAGGCATTCACCTTACATATTTAAATAAAACTCAAAAATTAGAATCCTAATTAAATTCCTTAATTTAACTTAATCTAGAAAAAGTATTAAAGTAATAATTAAAATAAGTAACTTTATTAAAACATAAACTCTTTTCTCTTGAGATGAAAAAGTGTTGTCGCTGAATTCACCATACTTTTATTTTACTTGGATTTGGTCTTCATATTTAATTAATTCTTGGGGTAGAATTTGAGTTTGAAGATGCTTTAAAATCTTCCATCTTGAAGTAGAAAAGAATTCATCTTCTATGAGAAAATCCAAGAAAAATTCTAGGAGAAAATCTAGGAAATAATCCAAAAGAAAATTTAGGAGAAAAACCACGAAAAAAAATCTAGTAAATAATCTAAGAAAAAATTTAAGAAAAAAATCGAAGACATAATCTAACATTATCTATGAGAAAATTAAGGATGGGAATTTGGCCTAGAATCTTTTGGCTGAATTCTCCTTGAATTCTTTTTGCTTCTTTGCTTGATGATTTGTCATTCCCTTTGAAGTAAAATTCCTAGGTATATTGTCAATTAATTTACTTTAATATCTATTCAAAGAGGAATCCAAATTTGCCTTTAATTCGGTCACCAAAACAAAGAGAAGTGAAAATTCTCCCTCGAGTAGGATTCGTGCGGATTCTTTCTCGTCCTCTTCCCATGAGTTCTTTTCTTTCTAGGATGTATTCTTTTATTTATTCTAATACTCTTCTTTTTAACCACAAATAGATTTCTCCTTCGCATGGAATTTGATGTGATCCTAGACAACCCAAGATTAGTTCCAAAGATGCAATCCTATATCAAGGAGGAACTTCATAGAAATTTGGACTTCTGCGAAGTAATTACCCGCAAGTCTGTTGCAGCACAATGAATGTGCACACATAGGTCCCCTAGGTCCCATCTCAAATAGGTAAGCTATTCCAATGTCCTTTTATTTCCCAAATTGGAATGCCTCAAATAGGACAATAAAAATCCATTACCTAGACGAGAACGCTCAAAACAGGAAAGTAACTCAATTCCTAAAAACTTTCCTAGTTCGGATTCTTCCAAGGGATGTGCCTAGTTTTCTCAAATAAAGTTTAAGACCCAAGTACACTTAATGGGCTTGAAGAATAGCATGGAGATCCATATATTGGCCCAACTCAATAAGAAAAAAAGTCGAGGTCCAAGAAGAGTCATGAATCACTGTTAAGGGGCCTATGTCCCAATTATGTAGTGGCCTTGGAAGGATTTTGACATGTACACTAGTAAACATATGCGGGAAGCGCAGCAGCAATCTGCATGCTCAGCAAGCCCACAGCCCAACAGGTCTAGCCCGACGACTAGCACGCGCAAGCATGTGCAGGAGGTGCTGCACAAGCGTGCACCAGCCCACATAAGCGTAAGCAGCAAGGCCCACACCTAGCAGGGGGCGTACGCTTATGGCCTAGGCCCACGTGATAGCGGCTGTGCAATCCAGGTCAAACTCGAGTGGCCCCGCACTCTTGGCACAACCCGAGCGGCCCAAAGGTAACCCATACGGCTTATATTTCCTAAATCCTTTCAGGTTTAGATTTTTCTCCATTTTTCTATTTCTTTAAGGTTTCCAACCTACAACAACTTCTATAAATTAATCCTATGTGATTAATATGTTTAAATTGAAGGAGGAATTCTAGTCAAAATTGAAGAATAAAGATCTTTGAAGATTTGGAAGAAGGAGATTATTATTTTATTAAAATTTTAATGTTAAACCTTATACATAGGATTATTTAAATTATAATTTTAGGATAAGAATAACAATTTAATTATTTTATTATTTATGTATTTATTTTCTAATTAAATTAGGAATTAAAATTTGGATATGAATTCTAATTCCTATTCCAAGTAGAAATAGAAATTAAAAGCATATATAAAGGCTTTAGCTCAAACAATATAAGAAAACAACAAATTTGAGAATTAATAAAAATTAAATCTTTGAGCTTTTTTTCTCTAAACTAGCTTAGTGCTAATTTTTCTCTTTAAGTTCTTCAAAGCTAGGTGAGCTTTCTGAAGTATTGATTTAGCCAAGGGATTGGGATCAATTTATTAGGTAAGTCTGTGGTATCTTTCTTTTTCTTGTTTTTGTTTTCCCAATTTTTATTTTTGTAATTATTTTTTAGGATTGTAAATTCAATTCGAGGGAGAACTTTAATTAGGCGGTCGAGCTTTAATATTGCATGCGTTTGGGTTGAGATTCTGGGAGTCAAAATGATCCTTCTCATACCCTTCCACATCATGTGGTATCAGAACTTAAGCTTCTAATGAACCTATTTATCTTAATTGCTTTAGCATTCTTGTGAATTAACTAACATTCAAATTTATTTTAAATTATTAATTTGTATTGCATCTTGGTTGAATTCATATCTATCTATTCAATTCAAGTAGTTCATATTTCCATCATTATTCAAAAAAAAATTACAAAATAAAAAATCCAAAAAATCCCAATTGCACACTATAAGGCAATTAACATGGTGTTGCATTCTTGCGTTCAAAAGTAGAGTAACTGCCCAATAGCATTATTGTAAAACCTTTTTGGATTTAAAGGCAGAGTACCTCACCTAGTAGGCGCTCGTGAAAACTTTTAATTTTCATTATACTGCATCACTCACTTGCATAAAAGAAAAAAGGAAGGCTAACTCACCAATTATGAGCGAAAGCCTTTTCTACTTCATGATTAATTTTCTATTTTACATCCTAGAATTTTGATTCAACGTTACATAAACAAAGTTGATAATTCTTAGACCGTAGCTAGCATTAGGTAGTATATTTAGGATACACCTTCTTTTTGTATTCATCGGGATTAATCCCTATGTTGTTAGTCTATCATGTTTTCTTTGTGATCTATGTTTCCATTATTCATTGTGTTTTTATTTCATTATATATCTAAGTGATTGACCATTCCTAGTTGCTTTAGCATATAAATAAAAACACACCAATCCTTTTTCTGTGTGCTTGTTTCTAACCTTCTATAGAATTGAGATTCCATTAGGATTCTTTATGTTTCAGAAACACTAACGTGTAGATCCTGACCTAAAGTAAATCCCATTCCGAACACTTAACTTGACAGAGGAAGCTATAGTTTGAGGGATTGTGAGGTAAACACGAGAAAAAGTGGGAGAGAGTTTATTTGTTTTCACTAACATTTCCTTGTAGGAATGTTTCACAATGAGTTTTTGCGAAGAGTTTGTTGAATTACAGTGCGACATGCAAAAACTCCAATATCTACCTAATGAATAGAAGAATTTAATATGGGAAGCATTAAGGGAAGATATGGCTCGACCATATCATGATGTGACAGAAAACCTTCCTATTCAAGACGAGATTCAAGCTCTTGCAAAAGTAAAACACCCCATCATAAAAGATACAAAAGAAAAAAAGAAGCCAGCCACCAAGATGAGCCATGTTTAGCTGTTAATTCTTTTATTTCTAATGATGATATCTTACATGATATAGGAGAAAGTGTGATTCCAATTATGAACCACATCAATACTGGAGTTGACGAGCTAGACAAGTATAGTGAGCTTTCTTTTGTTATCACTAATCATTCTCCTTTTGATGAAGGACCAGATTTGAGGGTGAATCTTTTTTAAGAAAGAGGGGATGACATGATCCTAGATGGCCCAAGATTAGTTCCAAAGATGAAATCCCGTATCAAGGGGGAACTCCATGAAAATTTAGACTCTTGCATAGTAATTACCCACGAGTTTTTTTCTACACAACAGACGTGCACACGTAGGTCCCCTAGGTCCCATCCCAAATAGGCAAGCCCAATCCAACATCTTTTTATTTCTTAAATAGGATCGCTTTAAATTAGAAAGTAAAAATATATTGCCTAAACAGGAACACCCATAACATGAAATTAAATCCATTCCTGAACACTTTCCTAATTGGGACTATTCCAATGAATGTGCCAAGTTTGCTCAAAAAAAGCTTGAGGCCCAAGTGTGCTTAAAGGGCTTGAAGATTAATATGGGGATCTATATATTGGCCTAATCTGAAAAGAGAACAAGATGAGGTCCAAGAAGAGTCGAGACTCATAGCCAAGGGGTTCACAGCCCAATTATGCAGCAGCCTTGGAAGGCCTTTGCTGACATGTGCACTAACACACATATTTGGGAAGAGCAGCAGCAACCCGAACACTATAACAAGCTTGTAGCACAGTAGGCCCACCCTAATGATCAGCATGCTTAAGGATGCACGCAATAGATGCCCCACATGTGCATACCAGCCCACATATGCATATACAGCAAGGCCTATGCCTAGTAGAGTGCTCACACGTACGACCCAGGTCTATGCGGCAACGACCGCGCGATCCAAGCCCAACCCGAGAAGCCCAAAGGCAGTCCATGCGGCTTGCCTCTCCTTAATTCTTTTGGATTTAGATTTTTTTCTCCCTTTTCTATTTCTACAAGAGTTCCAAACTACAAAAACTGTTATAAATTGATCCTATGTTTGATTAATATGCTTAGATTGAAGGAGGAATTCTACTCGAAATTGAAGAATAAAGATCTTTGAAGATTTGGGAGAAGGAGACTATTATTTTATTAATATTTTAATGCCAAATCTTATATATAGGATTATTTAAATTATTATTTTAAGATAAGGATAAAGATTTAATTATTTAATTATTTATATATTTATTTTCTAATTAAATTAAGAATTAGAATTTGGATAAGACTCTTAAATCATATTTTAAGTAGAAATAGAAATTAAAAGCCTATATAAAGGCTTTTGCTCAAGCATTGTAAAAAAAACAACTTTGAGAATTAATAAAAATTAAAGCTTTGAGCTTTTTCTCTAAATTAGCTAAGTGCTAATTTGTTTCTTCAAGTTCTTTAAAGCTAGGTGAGCTTTCTGAAGTCTTGATTGAGCCGATGAATTGGGATCGATTTATCGGATTGGTCCGTGGAGTCTTTCTTTTTCTCATTTTTGTTTCTCTAATTTTTTTTTTGCAATTTTATTAGGATTGTAGATTCAATTAAAAAGAGGGATTTAAGTAGGTAGTTGAGTTTTGACAGTGCATGTGTTTTAGTTGAGGTTTCGAGAGTCAAAACGATCCTTCCCATATCCTCCTGTGTTATAATTTTTCATGAAATTCAAAAGAAGAAATTTTTTTAGGCATAAACTCTTCATGGAGGAGAGAGATCCTGTGCGAGTGAGGCTTTTTCTTCCCTCCACTTCTCAAAATTCTAGTTGTACTTTCAGGTTTTCTTGTGGTTTGCTTATGCTCACATTAGAGTCCCCTTCTTCTAGAAGATTCATTCTCGAATCTTAACTTTTTTGAGTGGGGACTTTTTTTGTGAATAATCTTTGAAATCCTTTCCAGGAGTATATATCTCTGCTTGACTGAGTAGGATTTTTTTCATATTATTACATAATTGGATCTTATCCTCTCTTAATGCCTCTCGCATTGATTCCCTCCATTCGTCAAGTAGATATTGAAGTTCTCTCACATAGTATCGTATTTAGTTAAGTTCTTCACGATATAAAGCTAAAAGAAAAAATTATTAGAAAATAACAATCTCTCACAGTCACTCGTGTTTTACGTACCTCTTAATCGAGCGTTGAAATTGACTCTTCTTGAATAAAGATACTCAAATTTAACACGTTAAAAAAAATTTCTTAAGAAAAAGAAAGATTAGAAACAATGCTATAAGCAGTGGGAAGTAACACTTGGATGTAGGTTGTTGGTGGGAGGGTAAAATGAAAAATATATATTTTTTTTGTTTATAAAAAATTTATGAATATGCAGGGGATAACTTATAGAATAAAACAAAATGCAATGCAGCATAGTAAGACTTATCTCGAGTTTATACTGTGATACCAAATGATGTAGAACTCATGATCAACTAATGTGATAAAAAATCCCACATATAATATTAGTAACTAAAATCATGAATCCCTTAATAAATTCTCTCTACTTAATCCAATAACTCACATGGGATTATGAACTACGATAATTGAAATAATTTAAATTGATTAAAAACGCCACAAGTATGAACTTGATAAGAAAGAAATCAATTTGAAAAAAAAAATTTGATAAAATGCCACAAGAGATTACCTCAATATGTTGAATCAATCCTCCACTAAACAAGATGGTTAAAGAACCTCTCAAAGAGTAATCACAATAGCATAAGCTAAAGCGATGAGTGTCGAATCCACAAAAAATAAAATTCTAATTAACCAATAAAATAATATTGTAGTAGTGGTAAAAAGGATTGAATCCATAGATAATTGGAAACTAATTTTCTTCATTGACCAATCGATATAAAGTAAATAAAGGGGGTTTTATAGAATTCAATATGCAAAATATAAAATACACAATATGCAGAAAAATATTAAACAAGCTTTTGGCTATAAGTTAGAAACTAAAGTGATTATAAGGAAAATTTCTAGTCGACAAAATAGCTAGCTCCAATAATGTAGTTGATCAAAGATGCAAGGATTTGTTTTACCTAAAATATAAGAAATCAGTTACAGTTGTCGGAAATATTCAGACAACTAATCCATCCTTATTCATAAACTAATCAAGAAATGTTTATTAGTTGATTCTTCGCTGTCAAGCAGTTCAAAAAACGTCCACAAGATTTAACTTTTCAACAACCTTGAGAAATAGAAGAACCTGATTCAAATTTTTGAATTCATCCATGTGAACCAGTCAACTAGATTATTTACCTTCTCAATCCGACACTGATCACTGCTAAGTGCCATAACTGCTCAAATGATTATGGATTTGATTGGTTCGGCCAGCTGCTTGTACCTTTAACACGCGTTCGACGGGTCTTATTCAAATGGATTCAAAACAACAAATATATGTAGCTGCATGAAGCAAATAAATATCAAGGTTTAAATAAAACATGAATTAAATCAATTCAATCTTACAAATATATCACTAGAGTTCACCAAATCTCAACTAGAAAAAAAAAACAAGTTAGCCACTCATGGTGGTCTTTAATACAAAATGAATTCTTGAAGATTAAAGAGAAGAAAAGAGATGAAAAAAGATAAAATGAGGGTGTCGAATCTTTAACCACTACTATAAACAGCATCGGGAAGAAGATAGATGTCGATTATGCTATGCGACCCACCTTTTATAACAAAAAAGTTTAGGATTTCTTCTCTTTTTTCTTGATTGGGATCTTTCCTTAATTTTTGGCATATCACTACCTTTTTAAAATGATTTCCCTTTATTTTCTATCCTTAAATCTCGATCAGCACATGATCTTTTCATATTTAAAAAAATTGCATTTTCATTTAAACCAGCTACTGTGCGCGACTCTTATCCTTACCCAAGGCTAAGTTGTCTAGGGTAGGACCTGCTGCTAATTGCTGAGCACAAGCCTTACCCAAGGCTTGTTTCTGGGCTAATGATTCTTGTCATGAACTCTTCTCTTTTTCATGTTGTTTTCCCTTATTTTGTCCTTATCTCATATCCTGCAATAAAATATAGAAAATACTTCGAATTAGATAGCATACCGCCAAGTTTAATAACTCAAAAATGGGTGATAATAATGTCATTTTTAAGCACTATCAAACTCCTCCACATTTATCTTGTGTTTATCCTCAAGTATTACACAGTACACTCCATCAATTCCCATCTCTTCACCTCAACTCACTTAATCCCAATCATTTCATCACAACTCGCATGTTATACCTTAACCCTCAAGTTGCAAAAATTACCATCAACTAGTAATTTATAGGTTTGAGTTTCATGGAACCATATCAATGAATAAATCACTTCAACAACATCCAAGTATGACATGAAAGAGTTTTACAAATTTAACACCAAAATTTCATTGAGGTGAAAAGTCAATACTAGTAGAACAGCCACCAAACCTGTGCAGGTATATAAAGATGAATGCAATTGGTTCATGCCAAAAATAGAAAAACTTGATCACTTTTTTGCTTGCTTGAAATGTCATTAACCTTTTGACATGAGGGTAAACATTTGTGATAAATACACTCGATTACTCAATTGGTCACAATTTTAAGTAGTTACTGGTGCTACTCATAGTCATTTCACTAGAGGAATAGATTGTAATTCATTTTTTCTATTTTTTCTTTCATTGTGAGTGCATTTTATGCTCCATCTCACACATCATTTGATAGTTAATTTGATTTATTCATTCAAAGCACACAATTTTGGACAAATTATAGAAAAGTTCTTTCTGAGTATTAATTTCACCCAAAAATAAGTGAAAATTATTTTTTTTAATAGGCAACTCTCAAACAAGTCATATTCAATATGTGATCAAAGATAACAATTCATAATGTGAAAAAATAAAAAACAAGCTAAAGTTCCTAGAAGATGGTTATAAGTGCAATTATATTTTTGAAATATCCCATTTGAGTTATTTAAACATAGTAGAGAAGTAGGTGTGAAGGTTGGAGCAAGAAAATTGTTAGAGGTGTATGTGTGGTGTGGACAAAAATTATATAAGGTCTAAATACCTAAAATGATATAACAAAAAGAAAAACTAGCTACCTAAGATGCAGAGTGCATAATGTTTCTTCCCATACTGAAACTACATATTGTCCCCAATGTGATGCAAAGAATGGGTATTGAAATAAAAGAAATAGTGAAGTGATACATTAACTCTCCTAGTTAATTGACTTGGAGGTGGGATATACTGGGAAGCATCATCTGGACTTGAGGCGAGAGGCGATCTTCATAGCTTGAGCTATTGAATTGAGTTAATTCCTCTTGTGCGACCTAAGATTCAGCTTTTGTTGGAGGCGATCGTGTTTATTCATCTGCCTCACTAGCGGGTCAAGATTGTTTGTTTTTGGATCTACCATGCCTAGGGAAAACCATCGTCTCTCTCATTTGGTTTGCTTTGTGGTGTTTTGGAGTGAAGGAGATTTAGTTTGGTGGAGGTTGTAAACGAGGAATGTGAAGTGGGTGTCGACGCTAAACGAATAAGGTAATGAGGGCAAATTGGTCATTTGAGGTGTTATGGAAAAATAAGTAGAATAGGTGCTAAGTGGTTGTACCCTAAGCTTTAGGCAAGGCTTATGTAAACATCCCATATTAAAACCCAAAAATTATGTGCGTGCCTCCTCCATTAAAAAGTTGCAAGTGATCATAAAAGCTTCCAGTTGAGAAAAATAAGGAAGAAGACGATAGAAAAAAAATGAAAAATAATGAAAAAAAAGAAAATAAATTTATAAAGTCTTGTAAATAAAGGAAAAGAAAACCGAATGGGTTGCCTCCCATTTAACGCCCTTTTAATGTCTTAGCCTAGACATTGTCAGTTTTTAAGCACTCTAATTAGCTTGTCTTCTTATAGCCTACTTATCTTGTTAGAATTTATCACCAGAACGGTTTTTTATCCTCCCAAGAACATATATTTCAAATGTTTAAATGGCGATTTGAGCTCCAATTTTGGTGTCTGTAAAATAAAAGGTAGACGTTTTTTATCAGAAATAGAAAGGTCAACATACGATGCGTTGCTTTTTTGAGGTTTAAGTGCCTCCAATTCAAACACAATATCTTGTGGATTTTTCTTAGCAACAAGATCCTCTTCTAAAATTTTTAAATTGTCCACGTCAAAGTCATTAGAAAGCACAATGTTCAGCTTATCGTCATGGCTTAAATCAAAATATTTTTAACTTAGGAGACCTACATTATCCATTACATACACACAAGACACATCGCTATGATACTTCATATCATTATAAACATTAAATTTTGCAATTTCTCCATCAAATTTCGTAGTGAGTGTACCATCGTGCACATCTATCTTCGTTTTGGTCGTACTAAGAAAAGGTCTCCTTAGCAAAATATTAGAGGGATTAGATAATTTATCATCTTCCATATTTAACACATAAAAATCAGTAGAAAAAATGAGATTATCAACTTTGACAAGCATATCGTCTAGAACTCCTTCAGGATAAATAACTGATCTATCTGGTAGCTGAATTAAGACACCTATTTCTTTTAATGGACTACAATTTAACCTTAAATAAATGGACAAAGGTATGACATTTATTGAAGCTCCTAAATCGTACATTGTTTTCTTTATTTTTAAAGTGCATATCTTGAAAGAAATAGAAAATATACTTTGGTCCTTGCATTTAGGGGGTAGTTTCCTTTGAATTATATCTGAAACATTTTTTCCCACACTTACCTTTTCATTGTAATTCAAATTTTTCTTATTGGTGCATAGCTCCTTTAAAAACTTAACATATTGAGATACCTTTTTAATTGCATTGAGCAAATGAATGTTTACCTCAACCTTGTGGAAAGTTTCTAGGATCTTTTTATCTTCTTTTTCCTTCCTAAATTGTGCAAATCTTTATGAAAATGGTGGAGGAATTTTAAATGGTGTTAGCTGGTTAGAATCTGGGTTTGTTTTATGTGTCTTGCCATCAACTACGGCTTTTGGTTCTATGTTTTTCTGTAACTCTTGCCCAAGGCTTACTCGACTGAGATTTTCTAGCAACCCTTTACCACTTCTCAATGTGATAGCACTTACATTTTATCTTTGATTGACCTCAATTTGATATGGTAATTTGCCTTGGGATTCCAGTATACTGCAGATGCTATTAATTGGCTCACTTGGGTCTCCAAATTTTGAATGCTTGCTCTTGTTTCCTGTTGAAATTATTGAGTGTTAGGAATAAGTGATTTAAAAATTTCTTCAAGAGATATATCTTGTTTTGGAGGTTCTAGTTATTGTTATGGGGGCGGTCTTACCTGATATTGTTGAAAATTTTATTGTCTTACTCCATACCTAAAGTTAGGATGATCCCTCCATCCTAGACCACAAGTGTTAAAAAATTGATCATATCTCCTTTGTATTTGACTGGAAAATTGTCCTATTGTATAGACATATTGTTGGTCATCTTCTTGAATTATGGGACACATGTCTGTAGGATGTCTATATTGTACACAAATTCCACAAACTCAAACCTATTGTGTATTACCTGCAACCATATTTCGCATTAAAGTAATTAGTTGTGAAATTTGAGAAAAAATATTTACCTCATTCACTGTGTCTTGTGCTGCTCCAAATTGCTGTGAAGTGCCAACCATGATTACTATCAAATCTCTAGTTTCTCGATGTGTTTTGTTCACTATAGTACCACCATTAACTGTATCCAACATTCTTCTTTCCGTAGGTAAAAACCCTTCATAAAACTAGTGGATGAGAGATTGTTCAAAGATTTCATGTTATGGGCAACTCGCACACAACTGCTTGAATCTTTTCCAATAATTATGGAGGCTCTGCGACTCTCTTTATTTAATTTTGCATATTTCTCTCCTTATTCCAACAACTATGGAGGCAAGAAAAAATATGTCTAGAAAAAGTTTGGCCATATTAGTCCAAGTAGGAGTTAAGTAAAACAATCAATCTTTAGCTGTTTCATCCAAAGAAAATGAGAACACTGTCAATTTTATTTATTCTTCAGAGACTCCTTGCGGTTCTATACTTGAGCACACAATATGAAATTCGTTGAGATGCTTGTGCAGGTATTCATTCTTCAATCCTTGAAACTTTGGCAACAAATGAATCAACCTAAATTTTAGCTCAAATGTAGCTTCCAAAGTTGGACAAGTGATAGAAAGGGACTAGTGGTTGGCAGGGGGGCTACCAACTACCTTAATTCCCCAGTTATCTGCTCGATTTTTGCTTCGGTTTCAATGGTTGTACTGTTGTCTGCAAAAACTGTTTCCTGCTAATATGTTCTTCTCTTTAGCTTGGTCTGTTTCTTAAGCTTTTTATAATTTTCTCAATTTCCAAATCGTAAAGAAGATATTCTTCGTGATCGATCCTGATCATAAAAAGGAAAAACAATTAGTTAATCTCAACTCCTCGACAATGGCACCAAAATTTGATGGGGCGAATCAATTAAAAATAAATTTTTAATTAACCAATAAAACAATATTATAATAGTGGTAAAAAGGGTCGAATCCACAGGGACTTGGAAACTAATTTTCTTCCTTAATCAATGAATAAAAAACAAATAATGACAGATTTTGTAGAATCCAATATGCAAAATATAAAATTAAAAATATACAAAAAAATATTAAATAAACTTTTGGTTGTATGTTAGAAACTAAAGTAATTATAAGGAGAATTTCTAGTCAACGAAATAGCTAACTCCAGTAATGTAGTTGATCATAAATGCTTCTTAAACCAACCAAAAAATATTCATTAGTTAGTTCTTTGCTGCCAAATAGTCCTGGAAACGTCCATGAGATTTAACTTATCAACGCCTTGAGAACTAGAAGAACCTAATTCAAGTTGTCGGATTCATCCGCGTGAACTGGTCAATCAGATTACATACCTCCTTAGTTTGACACTGATCATTGCTAGGTGCTGGAATCGCTCAAACAATTAGATATTTAAATAGTTCGGCCTGTTGCTTGCAGCTTCTATATGCGTTAAATGGGTTTTGTTCAAATGGATTTAAAATAGCAAATATATGTAGGTACAAGAAGCAAATTAATACCAAAGTTTAAATAAAACATGAATTAAATCAATTCGATCTGATAAATATATCATGGGAGTTCACCATATCTCAACTAGGAAAAGAAAAGAAAGTTAGCCACTCATGATGGTTTTTAATACAAAATGAATTCTTGAAGATTAATGAGAAGAGAAGAGATTAAAGGATATGAAAAAAGGGTGCGGAATCTTCAACCCCTGCTGTGAGTGTTGTCAGGAAAAGATAGATGTTGATTCTACTGTGCAGTTCGTCTTTTATAACCAAAAATGGTGGGGTTTTCTCTTTTTTTTTTCTTAATTGGGATCTTTCCTCGATTTTTGCATATCCCTAGCTTTCAAAATGATTCCTCTTGATTTTTTATCCTTAAATTTCAGCCAGCACAAGATCTTTTCAGATTTAAGAAACATATGTTTTATTTAAACCAACTATTGTGCGCGACCCTTAGCCTTGCCTAAGGCTAAATTCTCTGGGGTAGGATCTGTTGCTGATTGCTAAACCCAATCCTTATCTAAGGCTTGTTTTTAGTTGATAATTCTTTTCGCGAACTCTTCCTCTTTTCATGTTGTTTTCCCTTATTTTGTCCTTATCCCATGTCCTGCAACAAAATATAGAAAATACATCATATTAGATAATATACCACCAAATTTAACAACTCAAAAGTGGATGATAATGATATCATTTTTAAGTATTATCACAAAACAAACCTTAATTTTATTAATTTGGCATAACTGTAATGACTTGGAACTTGAAAGGAAGTAAATTATAAATTAAGTGCGAAAACAAAATAATAGTATTAGGGTTTACATTCCTTACACAATAATTCAGAATACCCTATAAGGCTACGGGAATGACCATTCTAAAAGAATAATTAATAATCAAAGAAAAAAATGAAAAGTAAACAAACTGAATGTCCTACTCGCAATCTTCTTGTGGATCGGGATCTAAATCTTAGTTCTCTTGATCTGAAATGGTTATGAAAGCGCGAGCTACACTAGCCCAGTAAGAATGTCATACTACTCACCGATACAAAAATAAAGATTGGTAAAAATTATGAAAACAACTAATGGAGCTTTTATTTTAACTAAATCCATTTATCATAAGTAAAATCATTTATTTTATACTTACCGTAGTGACATTTTCAAAACTGACCTATAGAGGCAATGACACAAACAATCTCATAATCTCATGTACAATGAACTAGAGTAACAACCTTTCTATTTTATCTGCCTACTGGTATCCAAGGGAGTTCATAGGGATGTCTCCACTACGCGTGAACCCTTATTCCACATTTTCATTAATCGACCATCCCCATACCCCGTCTGGTATGAGCATAAAAAGTATCATCCCTCAATACCCCGTCTGGTATGAGGGTGAAACGGGTTGTCCCCATACCATGTCCGGTATAAGCGCCAAAGTACCAATCCACCATACCCCGTCCAGTATGAGGCAACGTTCACGGTAGAGTTCCTTATGTACCCTATCCATCCATCATCTCACAGGATATCCAGTAAGGCTACCATTCATTCACTCACTTAATCAAGCAATTTTTCGTTTACATTTAATTTTCTAGTTTTCCAATTTAACAGTGAACGATGCAAAATAAGTAATACATGCATCAAAGGACACAAATAAATCATTATACCAATTGTAGTATATTATCATGCATTCGAAACTATAAAATCAATTAATCAATTAAAACATGAAAAATAACAATAAATAACCAGTTCATACTCTATTAGTAACCTTTAATTATCGATGTTTCTAAATCACGCAAAATACCTTATTATTTATAAATAGACTTTATTTCTATAACAAGGAATAAGGTGAGGGATTCTTATTGGCGGTCTCCGAATTTCTTAAATTTTTTTTCGGGGATTAAAACACGCTTCAAGTACCTAAAAATATATCAAAAATATAAAAATCGATGTTCGAAACCTTTTTCGGCCAATTTCGGGATTCCAGCACGGCGGCGCCACCGTGCCCTAGTGATGGCACTGCCGCTTCCAGTGGCGGATTGCCTCGAGCTAGCCATTTTCTTCCAGTTTTGACTAATTTCAGCCTATTTTTTACTCCTCCCTGTGAGAAAAAACATTAAGAGGCCGAGGTTGGCTGAAAAAAATCAATAAATAGAGGCTTATCAGTGGTGGAGTTTTTGGTGTGGTGCTCCACCGGCTCACCTTCGCGGTTGGGTGTTTTGCTTCGGTCAACCAGTAGAAAAAGAAATGGTGATTACAATGGTAGAAAACTTGCATGAAAAAGGAATCGAGAAGGGCCTCATCGGAGGCCATTTTTTATTTTTCCTGCGACGATGCCGCAAGGCTTTACTCGCAGTTTTCGGCGCATCCACCAGTCTTTTTCCTCTAATTTGGCCATAGGGATGTTCAAAATCGAATTTCGAGAAAATAAAATTTGGTTTTACCTATTTTGGCAGTCAGAGTTGGCTCCGGCACGGCAGTGGGAGGCGATCGGCTCCCTTTCCGACAACTAGAATTTCTTTTCTGACGGGGGGGTCTGGCAGCTAGGGTTAGGGTTTGGTGTGAAGTGGGTATTTATATCTGTCTCCTTTTAATCTGGGCTATCCATCACGTTTGATTTGAACCGTCCGACCGCATTTAAATAGGAAGTAAATCTGAAATGTTCATTGTGATTTGATCTGGACCGTCCGATTGCATTTAAATAAAAAGTGAATCTGGATCATTCATCATAATTTGATCTAGACTGTATGATCGCGTTTAAAGGGAAAACAGATCCGGACCGTCCACACACACGAAAATAAATCTGAACCGCCCGATCGTGGTCACGTAGATTGCCAGCGTGGCCTTCCGCGCGGCACTACACTGGCGTGCCTTGCCATACAGCGGACTCCGATTCGTCGGGGCTGCTAACTAAGTGTCATATATGGCACATTTTTTTAAATTACATTTTGACCCCTAATTTCTAATTTTTCTTCAAAAACACCCATAAAACCCGAATTTTTTCCTCTTTTTTCCAAAATTATTTTCAATTTCATCATTCACCTATTTTTTTTTTGTTTTTATATTAAATAAAAATTTAAAAAATTAAAAATTATACTTATACATTAATTTTAAATATATTAAAATTAATTAAGGGTTATTATAACTCTCCATCCCTTAAAAAAAATTGTTCCCTCAAATTTGTTTCTCTCTCACTCAATCAAACAATTGGGAATATTTGGCTTTGAAGTATTATTTTAGCTCCCATGTGACTTTCCCTGTGTGTGATTCTATTATAGGACCTTAAAAATGAAATTTTTTCGGTTGTGGAGTACTCTGCTCTTTTAGTCCACAATACTGACTGGTACCTCCTCGTAGGATAGATCCTCCTAGAGTGAAAGAGGCTCGTGGGCCAAGACTTAAGAATGGTCCTAGTTGTACTTGCGTAGCATGGACACATAAAGCACATTATGGACCTTAGGGAATTATGGAGGCAATGCCAGTCTGTAGGCGGCAGTGTCAATTTTATCTAAGATTTCAAATTACCTAATAAACTTAGGATTTAGTTTCTCCCTCTTACCAAACCTACTGATTCCCTTAAACGAAGTGACCTTAAGGAACACTCGATCACCTTTCTCAAATTCTAAATCCCTCCTTCGGGTGTCCGCATAACTTTTATGTCTGCTATTAGCCGTCTGCATGTTCTTCTTGATTTTAACTATTTTGACTGTAGTCTCCTCCACAAGATTTGAACCAAACAATCTTCTATCACCCACTTTCTCCCAACAGATCGGTGATCTGCATGGGCAGCCATACAATGTCTCGTACGGAAGCATGCCAATACTTGTTTGGTAGTTGTTATTGTAGGCAAATTATATTATGGGTAAATAATCATCCTAATGGCCCCTAAAGTGAAGAACACAAGCTCGGAGCATATCCTCATATGTGCAGATCGTCATTTCTGATTGTCCATCAATCTGAGGATGAAATGCAGTACTAAAAGACAGTTTCAATCCCATAGCTTGCTGAAAACTAGACCAAAATCGAGAAGTGAACCTAGGGTCCCTACCGAACACTACTGTCACTGGCACTCCATGTAACCTGTCTATCTCCCGGATATACATTCTTGTTAGCTTATCCAAGGGGTCGGTCATCCTAATGGCCAAAAAGTGGGAAGACTTAGTGAGTTGGTCAACAATTACCCAAATGACATCATGTTTCGAGTGCGCCCTAGGTAATCCTGTCCTGAAATCTATTGTGATATATTCTCACTTTCACTCTGGAATTGGTAATGGCTGAAGTAACCTGCCAGGGAATTGATGTTCTACCTTAACTTGCTGATATACCAAACACTTGAAAACAAAGTCGGTGACATCTCTTTTCATCCTGTTCCACTAAAATCGGGATCGCATACTTTGATACATCTTATTGCTTCTGAAATGCATGACAAACTTTAAGCTATGGGCCTTTATCATGATGTCCCTTTTCAGCTCATTATTACATAGAACACACACCCTATCCTGAAATCTAAGCAACCCATTAGCAGAGACTCGAAATTCTAAATTAACTCCTTGTTATGCATCCTTCTTGAGGGCTGCTAGGGTGGAATTGATGGATTGGGCTTCCTTTATTCTTTGAATCAACTCAGGTTGAATAGTTACGTGGGCCAAACATGTGACTCTCCTCAGGTCTTGAAATTGTACCTGATGTGTGGCCCTTATTACCCTACATTCTGAAACCATTAGATGAACTAATATACCTGCACTTTTTTCTGCTGAGTGCGTCAGTTACAACGTTGCCCTTACCAGTGTGATACAAGATGTTATAATCATAGTTCTTGAGGAGTTCTATCCATCTTCTCTAACGTATGTTGAGGTCCTCTTGAGTGAGTATGTCTCCTCATACAAGTAATGGCGCCAAGTCTTCAAAGCGTGAATAATCGCAGCAAATTCTAAATCATGGATGGAGTAGTTTTTCTCATGACTCTTCAACTGACTGGACCCATGAGCTATGACCTTTCCATACTGCATCAGAACATAACCCAACCTCAGGTAGAAGGCATCACTATAAACTGTATATCCACCTGTTCCACTCGACAAGACCAACACAGGTACAGTAGTCAACCACTTTTTAGTTCTAAAAAACTCCTTTCACAGTCCTCGTTCCACTCAAACTCGACATTCTTCTTTATGAGCTAGGTCAAAGGAGTAGGTAGACTAGAAAATCCTTCTACAAACCTGCAGTAATAACCTATCATTCCCAGAAAGCTACGAATCTCCATGACCGAGGTTAATTTTTTTCAGCCGAGCACTGCCTCAACATTTTCGGGGTTTACTGACACTCCATCACTTAATATGATGTGCGTTAAAAAGGTGGTATGCTCGAGCCAGAACCCACATTTACTCATCTTTGCATACACTTCTTTTCTCTGAGGATATGCAAAACTTAAGTCAGATAATGAGCATGCTCCTCTCTACTTTTTGAATAGAGCAGGATATCATCGATAAATACAATGATGAACTGATCTAGGAATTGTCTGAAAATCCTGTTCATCAGATCTATGAAAATGGCTAGTGTGTTAGTTAGTCCAAATGGCATGACCATTTGGCTCCTCTCTACTTTTTGAATAGAGCAGGATATCATCGATAAATACAATGATGAACTGATCTAGGAATTGTCTGAAAATCCTGTTCATCAGATCTATGAAAATGGCTAGTGTGTTAGTTAGTCCAAATGGCATGACCAAGAATTCATAATGTCCGTACCTGCTCTAAAAGATTATTTTGGGAATGTCTTCTGCCTTAATCTTTACCTGATGGTGACCAGAGCACAAGTTTATTTTAGAGAAAACTTTGGCACCCTACAACTGATCAAAAGAGTCATTGATCTTGGGGGGAGTGGTTATTGTTCTTGATCGTGACCCGATTCAGTCCTCTATAGTCAATACATAACCTTAATGTCCCATCCCTTTTTTTTACAAATGTGATTCCAGCACCCCCAAAGGGACACACTATGTCGGATGAATCCACTATCCTGTAATTCATTGATCTGTTTCCTCAACTCCTCCATCTCAACACGGTTCATGCGGTAAGGGGCAACTGAAATAGGCTGGGTGCCTAGCTGAAGGTCTATAGTGAATTCAACTTCTCTGTCCACTGGCAGTCTGGGTAGTTCATCCGAGAACACATCTGGAAAGTCTCGAACTATTAAAATCTTTTGAATACAAATTTCTTTCTTGGATTTGCCTAGTTAGAGAAAAAAACCAAGTTAAAGCACTTGTTAATAGGAAAAATTGCCAAGAGGGAAAAAATGTTAGAGAATTTTATTAATTTGTGAATGACTTTTCATTAAGAGGGTTGAATACAAGCTTCTTCTTAAGATAATCTACGGTGGCATGAACGTGCTAGCCAGTTCATTCTTAGGACTACATCAAAGTCTCTCGTGTCAATCTCTATTAGGTCAACACTCAATTTTTTATTTGCTATATTTATGACACAGGCTCTGTATATAATCTCCCCTAGTAATGTCATACTCCCAGAAGTATACACAAATAATACAGAATCAAATTTTTCAGGTAATACATTCAAATTTGATACAAAAGCATGTGAAACGAATGAATGTAAGACACCAGTATCTATCAAAACATGTGCAAGATGATTACATATAGTGTATGTATCTTGTATCACGTCTGGGTTTGCCTCTGCATCCTGCTAGGTGAGGTTGTAAGCACTGCCCTAGATAAGAGGTCTGGTTTGGTTCTAATTCCTCAGGTACTCCCTCGCGTAATGCTGGACACTCCCACATATAGGGCAAGTATTAGTGAGGCGATAGCAGGTTGGTCCCCATGATCCTTGCCATAGTGTTGGCAAGTCCTGCCGCATCCCGTTGTTGGAATATGAGGAGGAGCCTGAGTCATTGGCCTGAGTTTCTTGTTCTGCTGAGTAGGTGCAGTAGGTACTGATCTGCAGTGTAAAACCAGGGGGGCCTGAGATTCCCTACTGCTGGAGAAAAAATGCAAAGGTTCCTCTCCAAAAGCTATGCTTTCGCCAGAACAACCGAGTAAGTACTGAATTCGAATACATACAACTGTCTGATTTAAAGACAGAGGCCCTACTCGAACCTTCTTGCCTTTCTGCCTTCATCCTTCATGCTCTCAGGGGAATACCGTCCCAACTCTAGGAACTTTCAGACATATTCTGATACAGTCATGTCACCCTGGATCAGGTGTGTAAACTCCATTTCTTTCAAATATCGAAGATTCTCTGGAAGATATTGTGGATTAAAGACCATCAAGAATTATTCCCAAGTGATTGGAATGGGCAGGGTGGCCTACTTGAGCAAATGGAAAATTTTTTACCTCTTTAGGCGGTCGGAGGTGGCTCCGGCACAGCAGCGGGAGGCGATCGACTCCCTTCCCGATAACTGATTCTTCTTCTCCAGCGGAAGGGGGGGAGGGAGATTTGGTGGCTAGGGTTAGGGTTTGGTGTAAAGTGGGATATTTATATCCGTCTCTTTTTAATCTGTACCGTCCATAGTGTTTGATCTAGACCGTCCGATCATGTTTAAAAAGAAAGTGAATCTAAACTGTTCATCTTGATTTGATCTGGATCCTACGATTGTGTTTAAAGGAGAAACAGATCCGGACCGTCTACACGCGCAGAAACAAATCTGGACCGTTCGATCGCGGTCATGCAGATTGCCAGCGTGGCCTTCTGCATGGCACCGCGCCAATGTGCCTTGCCACGCAGCGCGCTCCAATTCGTCGGGGCTGTAGACTGGGCATCCTATGTGACACATTTCTTAAATTATATTTTAACTCACAGTTTCTGATTTTTCTTTTAAAAATACCCTAGAACCCAAATTTTCACCCATTTTTTCTAAAATTATTTTCAATTTCATCATCTACCTATTTTTCTTCGTCTTTACATTAAATAAAAATTTAAAAATTATATTTATACATTAAATTTAAATATATTAAAATTAATTAAGGGTTATTAGAGCATAATTGGTGAATTGAATTACAACTTAAGAGTGATGGCATTTATATAGATATTCACCTTACATATTTGAATAAAGCTCAAAAACTAGAATCCTAATTAAATTCCTTTACTTAGCTTAATTTAGAAAAGTATTAAAATAATCATTAAAATAAGCAACTTAATTAAAACAAACTTTTCTCTCTTGAGGTGAAAGAGTGTTGTTGCTGAATTCACCATATACATTATTTGACTTAGATTTGGTCTTTAATATTTAATTAATTCTTGTGGTAGAAATTGAGTTTAAAGATGCTTTAGAAGCTTTCATGTTGAAGTAGAAAAGAATTCATCTTCCATGAGAAATCAATAAGAAAATCGAAGAAAAATTTTAGGAAATAATCCGAGAGAAAATTTATGAGAAATTCTAGGAAAAAAATCTAGTAAATAATCAAAGAGAAAATTTATGAGAAAATCTAAGGAAAAAATCTAAAAAATAATCCAACATTATCTATGAGAAAAGTAAGGATGGGATTTGGCCTGGAATATTTTGGTCAAATTCACCTTGAATTCTTCTTGCTTCTTTGTTTAATGATTTTTCATTCCCTCTAAAGTAGAATTCCTATGCCTGTAGTTCACTAATTTATTTTAAACTCTATTAAAAAATGAATCCCAATTTTCCTTTAATTCGGTCACCAAAAGGAAGATAAGTGAGAATTTTCCCTCGGGTAGGATTCCCGCAGGGGAAGGAATTCTTTCTCCTCTATAACTCTTCCTGTGAGTTCTTTTCTTTTTAAGATGCATTCTTGGTTTTCTTCTAAGACTCTTCTTTTTAATCATAAGTAGTTTTCTCATTGGCATTGAATTTTTCATGAAATTTAAATGAAAAATTTTTATTTGGGATAAACTCTTCATGGGGGAGCGAGATCCTGTGTAGATGAGACTTTTTTTTCCCTCCAGTTCTCAAAATACTACTTGGAATTTCAAGTTTTTTTGTGACTTTGTTGTGTTCACATCATTAATAGTTTTTTTGTAAAAATTGTATGTGTTTTTTCATTTCATTTCTTTCTACTTCTAGGTAAATAAGAATATTATAACTTGAGTCAGTAATACTAATCACAGGAGGCTGTCTTGATATGTGGACGAGCTATTGAGGGGGAGTGATGCAGATATAAGTTTAAAAGGCATTAAAGAGAAGCATGAAGAAGATATTACAATGTCAGCTGATCCAATCACAAGATTTCAAGCCAAGAAACTAAAATATACATTTCAAGACTTTGTACAAAGATGGATACAACAAAAACTTAGCACATGTGGATTGTTTAAAGAATCAAAGGAGCAAAAAATTAATTTCGTCTAAGTGTGTGAGCAAAATTCAGAATGAATGTCTAAGATCATTTTGGTCATTAAATTCTATTCATGTTTTCCTAGATCATTTAATAACATGCTTCTCTAGATTATTTAATATCATATTTTTTAGGTCATTTAATACCAAATCTTCTTAGTTAATTTAATATCATGTTTTCCTATGTTATTTTCTAGTGTTTATATTTTTCTAAGTCATCTAATTATGATCCTTTGGCAGAATATAAGTGTTTTAGGCTATAAATATCATTTTTTAATGTAATATGGCATACTTCGATTAATGAATGAATTTCATTACTTTTGGTAGAACTTTGACAAGTGAGAATTCTTTTTCTTCTTGTTGCATCAAGAATTGAGTTAACTTATCAAGTTATCTTGCGTCGTTCATTCATTCTTACTTCTTTCATCCCAATTACCTAAGTTTTCAATTACAGGTTAGTTGTAGGTTTGGTATGGAGGATTTGTTTAGGATGCTAAGTTATCTATATTAAATATATATGGAGTTATGGATGTCATCTTTGATCTTCAAGTTCCGCATCAGGGAGTCTTTGGCAATATACGATTGTAAATTTATTTTATACTTGCGGTACTAGCTCTTTGTCCACCTAAATTATCATTGGTGCGAAGGGATTATGCAACAGTAACGAGCTTCTCTAAGATTAGCTACAGAATATGGTCCATCCAGTCCATCCTTTGATCTTTCTTATTCGATCTTTGAATAAGAGCATTATTGGGTTGTTCAGTTCAAGGACTTTTGCCTCCTTCCATGTTGTGCACTCTTGATCGAGTTAAATAGGAATGAAATAGAATTGATTCTTCCTCTTCAATGATCTATTTTGTGATGTCCCCTTGTTTGATAATTTTCTCAAGCTTCTCTCCTCAATCTATGTTTCATGAGGTGGAAAAATGATGTGGCAAAAAAATGTAATAAGTCAATGCCACATGGACATACACGTGGCAATGGCTTAATGGTGTTTTTAACAGTATTAAATGAAAGTGTTTGTTTAGAAATAATATGAAAGTATAGGAGCTAATATAAAATTTACAAAAAGTTTGAACAAAAAAGTTTGAATAGTATAAGAGTTAATTTACTATTTAAGCCATAATAATAATAATAATAATTTTAATAATAATAATAATAACAATAGTTTTAATAATACTAATAATTCTATACTTCAAAATTAAAAAGAATGAAAATTAATCCGAATAAAATTAGGGTATTACAACTTCCAGGAAAAATATGAGATATGTGAGAATAGCTAAAACATATGCAATTTTTCCATTCGATCCGTCTATAATGTGCATCAATGATGAGATTAGTCTAAACAATTTACTCATTCATGTTCTAATTTTAAAGTTCATTATAATAGTTAATTATTTGAAAATATGACTTAAAAATTTTAATCTTTTCTAAGATTTAAAAATTAATAAAGAGTAGTTTGAGTAAGTGCCATATTTTTTGTCTTTGTTTTCAATTGATTGATGATCAATTTTTTTTTTAAAGTAGAGAAAATGTGTAGCATATGGAAATTCTTTTCCTAATGAGCTACATTTTGATATCTATACATTAAAGATACTAATTGTTTTTACATTTTTTATTGTGGCGATGATTTGATCTATCTTCTTTTTTAAGAAATAACTGTGGTTGTGGTTTGTAGTTGTACATATTTAGTTATGAAAATGTATTTACATGTAACTAAAATAATAATAAAGTACTTGTTTTTGAATTGTATTGCAAATATGTTTCGTCATTTTTTTATCATTTATAGTAAATTTTTACTCATAAATATTATTTACATGTACTTTTTAAGATTAATAAACATTCTAAAAGAATTATTTACGTATTAAACTTACTAATTATTTTTGTATTATTTTATTGTATAGAGTAATTTCTTCTTTATTTGGAATTAATCGTGATTAAGATCTATTGGACATCAAAATTGTACATATTTAATTATGTAAATGATGCACTAATATGTAGATATATATATTTTATTTGAAAATTTAATAAAGAAAACCTTAAATGTTAATTTTAGAAAATGGTGGATATATTATGAATTGCTTTTTCTTTATTGGAACTAGTAAGTAACATTGCTTTATGGTAAAGATTATAATACATATATATTGGTCTCGTATAGTCATAATCATGAAATATTGTACTAGTTGATGACGATGTTAAAAGTTTCTCGTATTAGAACTGCTTTATGTTTTTACAATATGAAATAGATGCCGATAGAAGGGTGAGAGAACTTTAAAGTCATTCTTATATTGCAAGTTTAACTTGATGGAAAAAATACCAATAAAAGGGATTAGGACACTTTTCTATTTTATGATTTTTTTTTTATACTTTGTTAATATCTTCTCTATATTTCTTGTATAATTTTAGGAGGTTATAGTCTAATTCTAATATTCTTTTATATACTTAAGTACCTTATTTTATTATTAAGATGACATAAAAGAAATATACAGGAGCTTTTGTGGTAACTTTGTGTTCTTATAATAATATATCGTTTTGTGGGTATTGATTAACTAATAAAATTTTGTACGATGTACAATTGTATTTTATAGACTTTTTGTTTATCAATGAAACATTCAGTGTTGTAGTTTATATAAAAAATATAAAGCACTGAAAATTATTTTTTATCACAATAATTATACATGTCATTATCTTAAAAGCTTAATAGAATTTGGCCACAAATTGTATAAGAAATGCCACTATTATTATTTTTATAAATGACATATATTTGTCACAATAATTATATATGTAAATGACAAAATAAATGTCATAAATACATTATTTAAATAGTGACTAAAAATATACTATCATAATAGGAGAAAGTGATAGCGACTCACTAATAATTAGTCACTAATAGAGTATAATGTATGTGATGAATAAAAGTGTAATTAATGCAACAAATATTTGGTAGGAACGTTTTGTCACTAATGAAGTGCCATATTTATAATGAATAAAATCGCGATTACTATAACACACATGTAACACCCAAGTATTTTAATCTTAATTTTATTTTTATTATTATTATTATTATTTTTTTTTGTATTTGAATTTTTTAGATTTTTAATTAATTTAATTTGATTTAATTTAATTTAATGAAAATAAAAATAATAATAATGATAAAATTAGGTAAAAATATTATTTGAATTTAATTGAAATTGATTTTGGGAAAAATGAGTGAAAATTTGGATTCTGCCGGTATTTTTGAAAAGAAAATCGGAAACCGGGGGTCAAAACGCAATTTAAAAAAATTGTCCCACGTTAGCAGCCACGTCAGCGGCCCGGTTAGCAGTGCCGGCCAACCAGGACATGCCGCGTGGCAAGAAAGTGCTGACACGAGACGGGCCACGTGGGCGATCCGCGTACGCGCGATCGGACGACCCAGATTCAATCAGGCACGGACGGCCCAAATTGCATCGCGATGGACGGCCCAGATTTAATCCCAATTAAATCGCGATCGAACGGTCCAGATTTAATCTTGATGGACGGTTGAGATTAAAAGGTAAAGGGTATAAAAAACCCCACCCACACCTGACCACAAAACCCTAGCCGCCAGTGCCTTGCCAGAGGAGCCGGCTGCCACCACCCGCCGCCGCACCGGGGAAGTTTCCGACCGCCGATCGAGGTAAATTTTCTCTTCCTGGCTCGTTTTTCGATGCTGAGTTCGCCTATGGCCAAACCGGAGCCAAACCACCAGCCAAACGGTCGAAAAACCCAACCGAAGCCCAGCGACGCCGCCGCACCTCCCCTCTGTTTTTGCCTCCGATGAGGCCCTTCCCGACTTCCGTTCGATGCAAATTTTATACCACTATGATCACCGTTCTTTTCTCTACAGGTTGATTGGAGCCGAACATCAAAACGCGACTCACGCCAGAGGAGCCGCCGCACCCGAGAGCACCGCCGCCGGTAAGTTTCGATTTTTCGTGATTTTTTGGCCCACCGAGGGCCCTGGGGTTGTTTTATCGCAAGGACCGATGCAAGTGTGGCCGAATTCGGCCGAAAATGGCCAACCCGAGGCGAATCACCGCCGCAAGCGGCAGTGCCGTCGCCGGAGCACGGTGGAGCCGCCGTGCCGGAATTTCGATATTAGCCGAAAGGGGCCCTAGGTCTGATTTAGGATTTTTTGGGACACGTGCAGGTACCGATAGTGCGTTTCAGTTTTTCGGAAAAAAATCAGGAAAATTAGGGACAGCCTGTAGGCGCACTGTAGAGCAGTATTCAGATCCCGAAACAAGTAAGGACCCCTCACCCTATTTCCTATCACGGTATTAAAGCTAAATAAATAATTAAACTGTACTGTATGACTTTATAGATGTATAATTAATTTAGGTTGCCAATGGGGCCCGAGTCTAATACAGTGTTGGTCTGTTATTGTTTGATCTAATTTTCAGTATTAAATGCAGTATGATATCTGATGTAATTATGTTATGGTCTCGTATGCATGAATCATGGTTTCTTTTATTATAGTTTGTATTATGGTGAACCGGGTACTGTATTGTCTTATTTGGTGTCAATTACTGGTTTACATGTTTTGTATGATTGGATGATTGAGATTAAGAAAAAATGCAAAAATGTTATGTGAATTGATAAGTGAAAAATGTGGACAGCCTGACTAGATATCCTAGGAGATGGTGGACGGACCAGGTTCGTAGGGAACCCTACCGGGAATGTGGTCTCTCATGCCGGACGGGGTATGGGGACGGCCCGTTTCACCCTCATACTGGACGGGGTATTGAGATTCATAGTTTTGGCGCCCATACCGGACGGGGTATGGGGACGGCCCTGGAATCAAGTTGTAAATGTTAATGATTCACGTGTAGCGGAGACCCCCTATGGATCCCCAGGGATACTAGTAGGTTGGTAAAAGAGGAAATCTGTTTTCTGATGATTGAAATGTAAAGGTATGATATGTATTATGTTATAAAGTGTGTATGATTTCATGATATTACAAGGTTATTATTTTCATATGTTGTTTTCATGGATCTCACCGAGGTAAGTGGACAGTAAAGGTTTTTATGTTAATAAAAGAATTTGTTATAAATTATGCTTCATTGGTCATTTTTGTTTTCTACCCACCTTTACTTCCGTGACGGTGAGATATTGTGATGTCTTTACTGAGCTGGTGTAGCTTATTCCTTATTTAACCATTTCAGATCAGGAAAACGTTGTTCCGGAGCCCGTTCCGCAGGAAGATGGCGAAAGGGACGCCTAAAAACTTCGTAGTTATATTTATAGTTCTTATTTCGAGTATCTCTTTTAGTTAGTTGTTCCTTCATATTTTGAGTACGTTTTGGTTATTGTGTAAGGGATGTTAATCAAATTTTTATTATTACGCTTCCGCATTTGAGATTTTTAATACATACATTTTAATTTGAATTTTCGGGACCGTTACACACATTTGTTATGAAAGTTTTACCATTGATAGATATGTTTTTAGTCATTTTATTGTCATAATAAATTTTTTCTTGTGGTGATGGTAATAGCTATTTTACTATTGGAGTAATAATTATGTATAGATTATCGAACTCATAACTTATTTATTTATTCTTCAGATTGTGAACATAAGATTTGCATCATGAAATTTTAGGGTGCAATTGTTGAAGATCTCTAAATTATTTAAATATTATATTTTATAACTAAAATAGAAATTTAAAATTATATTTAAAATTAAAAGATTGATTGGTTTTACATAAAAAAAAAAGAAAACTTGAAGTTTGAAAAATAAAAGAAATTTTGTAGGACTTTTATCAACTATTTATTTCACATTAAACGTATACATTTATCTAATCCTAATATTGTGAGATTTTTTATGTGCTGTGTTATAAAGTGTGTAAATTACAAGTTTAATGCATTAAAAATTTTGTTCATAATTTTTTAAATAAATTATTCACAATAGTAGCTCCATCATATATTACAAATATGTATATCTAATTCAAGTGATTTTCTCTACCTATTATTGTCTCAAACATTAAAAATTAGTTCAATGAAGCTAGAGACTACGAAGGGGTTCGATTGCCTTCTCAGAACTTTCTAAAGTCGTGCAAATGGGCTAAGACCATCTAGTAATAGTTTTGGCGAGTTAACAATTTTATTTAAGTACTAATTAAGAAACGAAATATATTTTTTAATGAAATATTTAAATAATTTAATTAATCTAAAATTTAATACAAATAGTTTTCTTTGATATATATATATATATTTTTTCTAAAAGTTACTATTAATTTAAATAGCACTTTCATTAGTATCTCTCCTTTTTGGAAATCTTATGTCCTTAAACTTGTAGTGAAAGGAGATGTATTTGTTTCTTTATGCAAAAAGTTGGAAAAAGGGTTATTTGTATTATTTTTAAGAGATTTTTTTTTTTTTTTTTTAATATGCCGAGTTGGTTTTAGTGTATAATATATATATATATATGATAAGTGGTATTTTCCAAGCATGAGAAAAATCAAAACCGAGTAATGCCGCGTTTGGTAAAAAGTAGAAAACAAAGAGTAATAATAATGAGAAGGAATCAAAGATCATGTAGAAAATATACAAAAGGAAAATGTTAAAAGAGTGTTTAATCTCCTGAAATCCCGGTCAATGATTTCTTGTCGCCATTTTCAAGTTTATATATCATCATATGACTTTTCATGATTTCTCCAAACACACTCACTTTTCTTCCTTCTCTACTCTGCCTGCACTTTGATTATTTATACCTACTCCAATAATTTAATTAATATAAGTTTCAATAGTATCTCTTGACTATGTTTGAAGAAAAAAAGCTTCCCTACTTTTATATTTTCATAAAGAAACAAGCATAAATATATTAAAAGATATATAAACATTTAAAAAATATTTTTATATTAATATTTGTCATCTGTTAGAATATAGATAATTAATCAGATTATTTTGTATCAGCTTTTATACTTTTGATATAAAATCAATTTTCAAATCATATTTCCTCACTTCTATAAAGAATTTCCATTGAATATTTTATTGTGGAACTTAAAAATGCACCTTGCATATAATTGAAAATCAAGAAGTCACATATGATTATTTATATAGAAAATGTAATAAATAATATTTTATTTTACTTTTAGGTAGTGACCAAATTATATTATTTGCATAATGTCAAAAAATTACAAGTGTGTTATAAATACATAGATTTGTCTACGTATGAGAATACATAGATATAAAAATGGGTGATAAAAGAAAAAAAAAAAAATAGAAAGAGTTCACATGACAACATATTGTAAAGTTGAGACTATTCTAGGATTCTCTTAATTTAGTGATTTTATGCATGTCATTGTCCCTAACCCCACCACTAATTTCTCTTTCTCTTTCTTTCTAACAAAACAAATTAAAGCCAAAGGCGGAGAAAGTTAAAAGACAAAACTTAATCATAAAATCATCAACTACTAGCTAGTTTTCTCACAAAACCCCCAAGATACTAATATTTAGTTAGAAATTTTCTCATCAGATCTAAATTATATAAATATGGGTTTAAGAAATCTCCAATATGTAGATCATCACAATACTAGGTCTACTTTTATTGAATGGCTCAAGCCTTCTTCTTATTCTTCTTCTTCTTCTTCATGTGTGACTCAACAAGTTGAGCTTTGGAATCCAAAGATGATGATGAGTATGTTAAACTTGCCTCTCCTATACCAAAAATCACAACATGAAACCATCCAATGCTTGCCTCTTCTCAACCGCCTCCCAGAGACTAAATCGATTGTAACAGAAGATGAAGATCGTAACGAAGGAATAAAGCAAAAGATCAAGCAGGAGAAAGTCACGGTTGCTTTGCACATTGGATTGCCTAACACTCAACCAGATTACTCATTAGAGAAGAAAGATCCCAAGGAAAAACAAACTTTTAACTCACAAACTCGATTTTGGATCCCAACTCCTGCACAGATCTTGGTTGGCCCCATGCAGTTTGCTTGTTCCATATGCAGCAAGACCTTCAATAGATACAATAATATGCAGGTTAGTATATATAAATAAATTTACTTTCTTCTCTTCGTCATGTGTACTGATACTATTACATATTACCGATCATCATTTACTTCTTCTCTATATATCTAATATGGATAAACACTGCATTTACATCATTTTATCTCTAAATTAGTCTTTGTATATTAAGACTTGAATGATTCTTTATTAATCATAATGATCAAAGAATGGATGTTTAATTGCATATATCTTGCAAAGAATTCTTTTAATTTATTATCCTCTTTTGTTATTTAGTATCATATAAACTAATTATGATTTCACTTTTCATTCTTATCTTAGAAAAGATCACATTTTTTACCAAGAGATCAATTAGAGAAACAGAAATCCTTAATAAGCTATTTTTAATGACATGCGAGAATTAATTAAGTACCTATTCCTTGTTCCAAGCCCTATAAATATATATTTACTACATCTATGTGCAAAACACTTATTTCTTTTGGGTTGATTATTGAACCTTCATATTTTTCTTAATGGTTTTTTATTTGCCAACAAATAATTTTCACATAAAAATATAGAAATCTACTATTATTAATATCGACCGTGTTATTGTAAGTAACTTGTGTATTTAAACACTTATCCTAAAATGTTCGATAAATTGATATGAACAATCAAATATCTACATATTCCATTTTCAAATATTTGCGTTGGTTGCATCAAGAATTAATTTATCATCACCATCACATTATCTTTTGACTTTCACTCTTCTTTGTCTTCTTTTCAGTTGAAATTTTAAAAGAAACAAGAAAGTAAAGGAAGTAGTTAAAACCTCTAATATAAATAACATAAGTGGTTTTATTATATATCTTTTTTTTTCCAATATTTCCAATTAACTTCTTGTTATTACTTTAGGCTTCTTAGAGTGCATTATTAAACCAACTAGCTAAAATCACTACTTACCTTTTGTTTTTGCAATTTGCATTCTCTTAATTATACAACATGAAAAAGTAATATAATCTTTATCTATGCTCCTATTCATAAATAATTGATTTGTATATGATGAAATCAGGTTATATATCTCCATAGAAAAAGGTTATGCTTGAAATAAATTCAAAATCAAAATGATACATATATATATATAAATGTATACTTATTTTAATTAAAAAAATTATAAAATTTTATTTAAAATAATAAAATCGAATCAAGATAAAATTTCAGATAGAATAAAATAGAACAGATAATACATTGTAATGTCAATCAAATTTGATGAAATTTTGGATGTATGATTCCCCTTCCTAGTACAATTTCACGTGTAGTCAAATTTTTTATTATCATAATACAAATTCCATATTCTCCTAGATAAATTAAATACAGATTTACTAATGAATTTCATTTCATTACTGAATTTATTCAAAAGATACCAAATGAAAGAGAAAATTAATATTAAAAATTAGAAATGAATACATAGAATTTGTTGGGACAGATGCATATGTGGGGACATGGATCTGAGTACAGAAAAGGAGCAGATTCTCTGAGAGGAACACAACCAGCAGCAATGCTAAGGTTGCCATGTTATTGTTGTGTCCAAGGTTGCAAGAACAACATCAACCATCCACAAGCCAAGCCGCTCAAGGACTTTAGGACATTACAGACTCATTACAAGAGGAAACATGGTGTGAAACCCTTCATGTGTAGGAAATGTGGAAAAGCTTTTGCAGTAAAAGGTGATTGGAGGACACATGAGAAGAACTGCGGGAAGCTTTGGTATTGCACTTGTGGTTCGGATTTCAAGCACAAAAGGTCCTTGAAAGATCATATTAGATCCTTTGGTAAGGGTCACTCTCCTCACCCTTCTCTTCAAGGCTTTGAGGATACTGCTGGATCCGAGGATGAATACACCTCTCACCACTAGCTATACCGAAATATTTGCTCAAACTTAATTAGATATATTTTTTTTTGTCGTCTAATTTGAGTGTTTATGCTCCATGTTATTAGGGTTATCAGAGCTTGTGCTCAGTAACAAAAAATTCTCACAACGAGAGAGTCGTTTGTTGCCGAGCACTTGCCAAAAGATGAACCCTAAGTTGGTTTTTCTTTACATTTTGCGTCTAGCATCCTACTTGCAAGAAATAATAAGGTAGAAGTGGTGAAGTAGATGAATTTTCTTTGATATGTCATGCTACAAAAATACAACATATACCCTCTATAGCTCTCAGAGAAAATTTCTCAACTTCACTGCTCAACTTATTACATTAATATTATATTTGAAATTTTTTTAATCTCTCTCTTTCACCCCTCCACCCCCCACTCAAGAATGTATTTTCATTTAGGGATACAGATGTTGTCTGTTATATATTATATGTTGCATATCATATATAAAGCCCATCTAATTACTCTACTTCTACATTTAGTATTTCTTTTTTGAACTAATGGGTGAAATAATAATAAAAAAACTAAAAGACATAGAAAAGTAATAGAAGAAAACAAAAAACATAAAAATGGATTGTGTAATGCTCAAGAGGAAGTTTTTAAGTCTTTTGAGCTAATTAAAATTTGATTTTTATTTTCAATATATTCATTATATTGTAATCATAAAAAAGAAAAATTATTGAATACAGAGGACCGATTGTGATTGTTGTTTTGTATTGAATATAAAAAAAAATTTTTAGCAGCCGTTTTAAAGTACTGTTAAAAAATTGCAACAAATTGAATTTAATAATTTTTTTATTTCTAAATTAGAATATAATGTTAAACATTCACTTCATGTACTCAAATCTAATCATTTTCAAGAATGTAGAAATATTCATGTATATTCATAAAACTAATGCGAATAAAATCATTCAACAAAAACAAATTAAAGTAAATAAAATCTAATTGTGTCATATCTTATAAACTCTTATATGTATGTTAATTCGTAAATTATATATAACATACACAACCATCATTGCAAATTTTCTACCTGTTCTTTTGTAATTACAATTCCCCAGGAAGCAAAATTTTGCCAAAAGCCTTGATATGATATCCAAATATTCAGTCCACAATATTCATCCCTTGATTAGATTAAAGTGAAGAACCCTGCATGCCGTAAGAGTAAACTCTTTAACTTCCGGGTGGAATGCTACAATATGGGCGTTCCTGTTAGTAAGCATTATTAGGAGGATTTGAAAGGCGTTATGGCATTAAAAACTTCTAAGATTTAGCCAAGACTTAGCTCAAGATCCCACTACTTGATTTGGTATTGTTACCGCATATGATTTCAAGAGTTATGATGATATTACTGAGAAATGTTTTTATTAGAATATTTTTACTTCTCACTTTGGAGAATTAGCAATAATTTTTCTGTGGACTTCAAGAAATCTGTTTTGTGTAGCTTGGCAAGGGTATGCTTACTGGCACCACATGTTATAGCTTCTCAAGTAATAGCCTTCAGTAAACAACTCAAACAATTAAATATTATCATTCAATTATTTCATACTACATACAAATGTATATGCAAATAAAACAAACAATTAAATAAAAATACTAAAAAAACTTCAGACAAAATAAATATGATGAAATATGTCATAATATGCTAAAATATAATCACACAAAAATACTAAAATTTCTAACGTGAAAAATTCATTCAATGTGAAGAATAAAAACCACAGAAGCTCTTCTGATCCAAATAAAAAGAACTCCATTATAAAAATTAATGTTTACAATAACAATAAGTAACCAATATAATCCTCAAAAAAATATTCAACAACAAATCAAATCAACTAAACAATAAAAAATAAATAAGAGAACGGAGAAATATCACCAAAGCAGTTACTGTTCATACGAAACGGATGTGTTCTGATTGTTTAAATCTGATCTTCACCTTTCAGATTAAAAAACAATTTATCCCGAACATGCTCACTAAATTTCAGCCTCATCAGACCACAAATACCGTCAGATCGTTAGAAAAAGTCAAACTGGTCGGTGCAGAGAAGAAAAACGTGAAAAATAATTTCGAACTGAAAGTACTGAAAATTCAACCGTCAAAAATCGATATTGACCGTTCAGAATGAATAATAATGAGTTTTCTAAATAATCACCAAATTTCAGCCTGATCTTTATAATTATCATCTTCTGGTCGTCGAAAGAAGTAAAACACATTATATATAATTTTTTCAGCAAAAATTCTTTTTTTTTTTGTTCATTTTATTTTAGTGGCTGAAAACTCATTTTTATACAATTACTTAGAATTAAAGGGTATAACAAAAAAAATCCCTAATAACCCTAATGAGTCAAAAATAAATGGGCTCAAAAAGTATTTGAATTTTTCTACGTGTGAAGAAACCCAAATCCTAACAAAAACATGTATATATACCACAGAAATATTTAAAAAAAAAAAAAAAAAAAACTAATAGTTGTTTGAGTTAAAGACAGCTCCATGTTAGCTTTCTCAGCTGTCTCCATTAGCCATTGGACAGCTTTTTTGTCCTTAAAAAGATCTAAGCCATCAAATCTCTTAAAGTTTGATGCAGTCAAGAATTCTCTGCATCAAAAGAAATCAACTCTGACTCAACACAAACATACAATAAAAAGTTTAAAAAATTAAAAGAATTTATCAAAGTCATCACCACCAAGATGAATATCTCCAGAAGTAGAGAGCACTTTCAAACAGATCATCCCTAACCTCAAGCACTGGCGTCAGAGACATGAGTAAAATGAGAAGTTGCTGCAACATTTCAAATTTGTGAATCACTATAAAGAGCAAATTAGCATTCGTCATTATGATAACTAGACAGAGAAAGAGAAAAATGCTGAGGGAAAATGAATAAAAGAGAGAGAATAAAAGAAAAAAGAAAAGGAAATTTGCGTAACCCAAAACCATATTAAATATTCAACCTAGTCCGAACAAAATTAAACTGACCTCATTTTGAATTCAAAATGATCCCTTTAACCAACCCCATCCATGCACAATTCGGCCCAGGCTCACAACTCCCCCTACCCCATAAATGGCGCCGTTTAAAGAAGATTCATCTTTTGGTTGTTTTCTCCATTTCCATTTTGGAGAAGAAGAGAAAGAGGCAGACGGTCAAATGGTTCCTGCACAAAAGTAAGAAAGAAGGGGGGGGGGGACATTTAGTGGAAAGAGGAACGTGCAGAGAGAGCACTGTTGGCATCAAAAAGAGAAAAGAGAGAAGCACTGAGGCTGAACGTTGGAAGGAGGACAATGCTGCTGTATGAAGATTAGTAAGTAACTCTAAAAACGATTTAAAGATTTATTTATTTATCTCAAGTTTTTTTTTTTCCGTGTCACCATTATGACATCACTATGATAATTTCTTACGCTAATTATTGTATAACTTATGTATTTTAATTTTTTAATTTTTTTTTTGTTAAACTTAGCAAATGTTTCATAAACTTCACCTTTTAAAACTCAAAATATAACTTAGAATAATTATTTATAATTGTATATGAATAATCCAAAAAAGTCTGTATGAAGTAGTAGTTGTAAATATTTTGGTTTGGATGTCATATTCTTATATTAAAAAGACATACTAATTTGTTTCTTAATATAACATTCTTTGCAGAGTTTTATGTTTTCAAAATTTTATTTTATGTAGTTCAATTAGAATGAGGGTAGTCTACTATGTAATAACCAACTATCACTATCAAAAATATTGCTAGACATGTTTCATGTGGTAGAGGGATATTAAGATTAGTTTATGACCTACAAATTTAATTCTATTATATTTTAACTCAATTATTATACAATAGTAAGATTAAGATATTACAATACGATTTTTGTCACTTAAAAGCATATTTTATAGTAAAAGTGTCATTATTTATTATTATAATAATACTCCAATCTTTTATCCCGTCACAATAAAAACATACAATAATAATAATTAAATTACCTTTTTTATTTATCGGACCGAACAAAAAAAATAAGTTAAAACTTTTAAACTCAGCCCTTTGATCCAAACCCATCAGCCCATACCCAAGGCCTGGGCGAACTGTTATTTTTGCTTGTGGATATTTTATTTTGTTGCATTCAAAGAGTACATAACTAGTTCTTTTTTTATTTAATTCTCTTTCCTAGTTTCTTTTTCTTCAAAAACTTCTTGAATCTTGTGATGATAAGGGTAATCTTCATTTCTTACACTCTATTTTTCACTTTTGTCTTAATTTTAGAAGATTAAATTGTCATAATTTTTCTTCTTATTATTATCTTCTCCTTTTCTCTTCAAGGTCACATGAGGCATAGGTGACCATAAATAATTCATCTAAGCTAAGGATGTTGAGATCCTTAGCTTCTTGAATTTTTTGCATCCAATGACTTGATAATCCCTTTAGAATTTTCTTACCAGCTCATCATTAACGTAATATTTTATGAAAAAATTTTAAAGCATTAATAATATCGCTAGTTCTAGAAAACATGTCAGATATAATTTTACTATCATTCATCTTAAATAACATATACTTGTTAATCAACATTTTAACTTTAGACTCTTGGTTGGCTTATTCATTAGTTACTTCTAATTTTTCATAAATTTCTTCGGTGGATTCACATGTAAATATTTTTATTAAACTCATTCACATCTAATTCACAATATAAAATTTTGTAAAATTAGAGTTTAATTAGACTATTCTCCCATCATTCCCATCTCACTCATTTTCTTTTTCAAGTACTACTCGATCTCCTTGTTAGTGGATGACCGATTAATGTAATATTTTATTTTTCTCATCCACTTATAATCATTGGGGTCAACTAAAAATATGCATAAATAATAAATAATCATTATGAAAGAAAACGTGTCTTGATGAAGTAGATAATCTTAAAATAAAATATAATTATTATATATTATAATTATATTTTAATTACAGAGTTATTTTATTTTATGAGAATTAAAATAGAATAATTATATTTTAATTACAACATCATTATATTTTATGATAATTAAAATATAGTAATTATTACAAAAAAATAGTTATCAACGCACTCAATAATCATGAATGTGTTTTGTCATCTTCTCTTATCTATAAAAGAAGCATAGATTCTCATTTCACATTATACTTTCATCTACTAAAGTTCTAAAATACATGTGCATAATAGTTAGATAGAGAGAATAAATGAATCAGATAATTAAGGATTTTATCGAATGAGTCTTTCATTTCAATCACATTGATTGATAATATATAACTTTAATTTTTCAATTTTCTTAAGATGTGTTGAATTCAATAAAATTGGAAAAATTAACTTCCGCATCAGATTTTCTTGCGTTTGGTATCAAAGCATATTGAATTCATATATCTTATAATTATAGCTCTGTTTATCTATCATGGTTCTATATATGATGATAACATGCATAAATTATATAAAATAATGAATTTTGATTATGCCAACTATTAAATGTGGAGTTAGTTTTGACCAACATTGTGGTTTACATTAACAGTCAATTTTAGAATGTAAATATATATATATATATATTTATATAAATTATAGTTGAGTAGTTTTATCGCTTAAGATTTATTAATCTAGATAATTACCAAAGTAACGTAGGTTGATGAGTCTTGCATTAATTAAACTAGATCAAAGAATTAAGGGAGACTTATAAAAGAATAAAATTTTCTTTTAACATTCATAATTAGGAGACTAAAACTAGCCCAAATGAGAGTCACTTTCTACTAATTATGAAATGATAGTTTATTTTGTATTATTTACATGGATACTCAAAAATAACATATAGATGACACAAGATAATAAGTATTTTGAGCTCCCTTCGAGTGAACACTAGATATGCTAAAGTTTTACCGAAAGAAAAACTATAGTGATATTAATAGTTCATCGTTTATAAATTTTAATTCTATATTATGACTATACTTGTGGCCTTATTGTGAAAATTATCCTATTTGTACAGTTCCCACTTCATCGTATACTCTTGCATCTAGAATGACAACTTTGATGGGTTGAATTTTTTGAATTGGTATGAAAGAGTCCAATTCTCACCGGGTGTATTAGATCTGGCTTTAATGACTAAAAAATCTCCTAAAACTACCGATGATGGTACTCCGAAGTAGATGAAACAATTGAAAGATTGGACAATGTCAAGTAGACTCAATCTTATGTTTATGAGAATGGACATTGCTATTAACATCAAGACCTCCGTCCCTTAAACTGAGATAACCTCATAATTTCTAAAATATGTGGTGGAGCATTTCAGATGCATCAATAAGCATGCACATTACTGGCTGAATTGACCATTATGAAATATGATAGTCAGAAACGAATTCAACAACACATAAACATGGCTGAAAAGGCTGCAAAACTTAAGGCATTAGGCATGAACATGGATGAGTCCTTCTTATTACAGTTTGTATTTAACTCACTTCCTTCATAGTTTGCTCCATTTAAGATCAACTATAACACTAATAATGAGCATTGGAATATGAATGAGCTTACTAGTAAGTGTATTCAAAAGAAAATGAGATTAAAGTAAGATGGATATAATTTTAAGCTACCGTAAGTCATAAAGCTATGAAGAATAAAAACAAATTTGAAAAAAGAAAGAACATTCCACTAAAGAAACTTAATGGACCTGGGTAGAATAATTAGAGTCATGATGAAAAATTCACTTTAAATTACTACTTTTATGGCAAGAAAGGTCATGTGAATAAGGAATATATTAAGTATAAGGCTCGGTTCGAAAAGAGATGTATAAATCTTTCTTTTGTATATTATGAATCAAATCTTGTTGAAGTTCTTCATAATACTTGATAGATTGATTCTAGAGCCACAACTCATGTTACTAATTCAATGCAGAGATTCCTTACCACCTAGAAACCGAAAGAAAGTGAAGTGTTCCTTTATATAGAAAATTATCTTTAAAGTAGAAGTGGTAGTTGTGGGTATCCATTGCTTGCTATTAGAGACTAGTCATCATAAGGATCTTTTGAATATTTTTTATGTACAATCAATTTCTAAAAATTTAATTTCTCTATCAAAATTATATGTTATTGGATATTTAGTTTATTTTGGTTGTGGTTAACTAAGTTTTGTGTTTAACTCAATAATAGTTGGTTCTTGTATTTTATATGATCGTTTATATAAAATTTATCTAAATAATGAATTTGTAAAAATTTTAGTTACTATGTATTCAAATATTGGTTCAAAACGAGGTTTAGTTAATGAAAATTCTTTATTCTTGTGGCATAAAAGACTAGGACATATCTCTAGAAAAAGAATTGAGAGATTAATGAAGGACAGAAGTTTACAAAATCTTGACTTTATTGATCTTTAAGTATGCGTAGATTGCATAAAAAGAAAGCAAACTAAGCATACAAAAAAGTACAATAAGAAGTAATGAGCTTTTTGAAATAATTTATATAGACATTTACGGACCACTCTCTATTCCTTATTTCACTAGAGAGAGACATTTTATCACCATATATCACTGAGATGATAATCTCGATATGATTATATATATCTAATGCATGATAAGTCTCAACCCATTTACATCTTTGATGTGTATATTACAAAGGTTAAGAGATAATTAGATAGAACTGTTAACATTGTGAGATAAGATCAAGGTGGTAAATACTATGGTAGATAGCATGAATCAGGACAAAATCTTGAACTCTTTGCCAAATTTTTAGAAAAACATGACATTCATGCTCAATACACAACGTCTGATACACCATAGGAGAATGGTGCCGCTGAAAGGCATAATCGTACTTTAATGGAAATGATTAAGAGTATGATGAGTTACTCTTTTGTACCTATTTCTTTATATAGTGAAACCTAAAGATTGCAAAGTATATCTTGAACAAAGCTCTCAGTAAAGTAATTTCTATAACTCCTTTCAAATTATAGACTGGTAGGAAACCTAATTCAAGATATTTACACATATGGGGTTGTCCAGCAGAGGCAAGAATCTTCAAACCTCATGAAAAAAAATATAGATTCAAGAGCAATATCTGAATATTTTATTGGCAATTCAGATAAGTCCAAAGGGTATAGATTTCCGTAACCTAACCATAATACTAGAATAATTAGAACAAGAAATGACAGATTCTTAGAGAATGAAGAAATTAATAGGAGTGATAAACTAATAAAATTAGACCTTAAGGAAATAATAATGGATATCTCACCACCACTTTTGCCTCAAAAAAATAATTGTTACTCAATCTTCTCAACAAGTTACGAGAAATGAACTACATGGTAGAAATGGTTCATTACCATAAAAAGATATTGCCATTGAAAATGTTTTAGAACAATCTCAATCAATGTCTTTGAGAAGATCTTAAAGGAAAAGGAAATTTACCATATCAGATGAATATGTGGTATATCTACAAGAATTTGATTTTGATAATGGGATAAGAAAAAATCTTGTTATGTTTTCATAAGCCACTGAAAGTGGTGATTCTAAAATGGATAAAAGTTATGAAAGAAGAGTTAAAATCTATTGACCATAATGGTGTCTGAGATCTTGTTGAATTACTTGATAATTATAAAAGTATTGGTTGTAAATGAATCTTCAAGACCAAGTGCTATGCTAAAGGCAATATCAAGCAATTTAAGTTAAACTAGTGGCCAAAGATTTCACTCAAAAAGAAGGTATAGTGATGTGAGTATTGATATGGATTAAGTTGGCGGAAAAGATATCTCAATGTCAAGTGAGCCCATTATAAGAGGAAGGGCTAAAAGACAAGTCTTTCAACTCTTTTTCCAAACATGGATCAATGAGGAAGATGGACTTGGACCCACTAAAAAAGCTCCAGGAAAGAAGATAATAAGGCCATTAACCCAAGGTTATAATAGTATATACAATTCATTCCAAGTGCAAGAGGAAAATAAGTAAAAAAATGAAAAAATTCTCCAATATATAAAAAATAAAAATTTTCATGGATTTTATTTCTAAATCCTGTGGAAAATCTTCACAATTAAATATTAGCCAAGGGGGAGAAATTTCTCCTAAATCACAAGTTATATTGAGAAATAGAAAAACTCCTTAAATGTCAAATCCTACGGAAAAGGAAAACATTTGAGAAATAGAAAAATATCTTGACAGAATTTCATCTCCTAAATTAGCCACAATTAATTAAGTTATTCCCTATTCAAAAAGCTTTCCTCATAGGGAGATCATATCTATCATATTTTACTTGTAATCTTCTTAATTTTTGTTAAATTTTCAATCTAGTCAAGATTTAATTTCTTATGTAATTTTTACTATTAATTATAATATTTTTTTTCCTTATCATTCACATGGTCTATACTATAGACTTCGATTAAAAGTTGTAATTCATTTAAAAAATTTTAGCTTATTAATAAAATTCAAGTATTTTTGTTTTAAACTTCCAAGCTTTTCAAGAGTGAGTGAATGGGTATTGACTGATTTGTTGTGATAAGAATTAGAATAACTTATTGAGGTAAGCCTCATGACATCTTTTCAATTCTAGTTCTTTGACTCTTTCCTAGTTACCTTTATTTTCACTCATCTGTTAAATGTGGGTCAAGTAGGGAGGGTTTACTTAAGGTTTTGAGTTTTTAGATGTTGATGTATATACGGGATTTTGGATTGGCTGTTGACCACGGGTTCCGCATCAATTGGTATTAGAGGTTAGGCTCTAGTAAATCTATTATCTTTTGATTTAATTCCTTGTATTTACTTTTTGTATAAAAATTAGCAATCGTTATATAAGATGCTAACTCATCTAGTCTTTTTTTAAAGAATTTAATAATTATTATAGTTATAGTTAAAAAAAAAGAGAGCAAAAAAAAAATCCTGAAGTAACAAATTCTAGGATCAAGCATCAATTCAAGTAAGGCCAATCAACCACCATATCAAAATTCTAAAATGTGTGTGATTCCCTTGTTTTCTTTTTACAATATTGCATTCATTATTCTGTATTAGCGTCTGCATTATAAAAACTCAATTGAGTCATAAAACGCAGTCGTCATTGGGGTAGAATAATTATGAATAACATTCTACTTATATTCATAGGGGTTAATCAGATCATTGATGTTTTAAGTCCAGTATTGTTCTTTTCTACTCTTAGTTTCATTTTTTCTTAAGTGTTTTAATTCTATTATGCATCTAAGTGGTTAATTGCATCCTAACTACTTAGCTAAAGCATAACAACATCACATATTCTTCTTTTGTGTATTTACTTATGAACTTTTAGAAAACAAAACCCCTTTTAGGATTCTTTATAGAGTCTTAAAGACAATCTTACTTATCTTGATTTAAGAGATCTAATTCAGACACTCAACTTGATGGAAAAAGATAGGAGAGGTAAACACGAGTTATTATGAAGAAATGATTTTTTTTCTTTTTCTATTAACATCTTTTTACAGATATGTCACAATCTAGTGAAACTAACTGACCTATGACATTGGAAGAACAAATGGGGATTAGGATAGATGACATATACAATAGAGTGAGCTTATCTATCAAAGGTATAACAACAAGGATGGATGAAAGAAATGGAGGAAGGAACCATAGTCATCCCATGATAAGTCTCATGATGACAACAGTGAAGTTAATAGAAGAGAAGTTCAGAGAGAAGATGATGACATCAGATCCATCAAGATACATATACCCCCATTTAGAGAAATGAATGATGCAAAGAACTACTTCGAGTGAAAATGGAAGATAAAGTTTATATTTAACTGCCACAACTATAGTGAAGCCAAGAAAGTAAAGTTAGCAGCAGTCGAGTTCATAGATTATGTACTTGTTTAGTATAATCAAGTGACTGCTCTTAAGAGAAGAGTTGGAGACCAACCTGTATCCACCTTGAGAGAGATGAAGTATATCATGAGAAATAGGTTTGTCCCATCTTATTATGACATAAAATTACTTCAAAAGCTTCAAAGATTGACCTAAGGATCCCTGTCGGTAGAAGATTACCACAAAGAGATGGAGATGGCAATGATCAGGGCTAGAGTTTATGAGAGTCTAGAAGCCACAATGGCAAGATTTTTGAGTGGTCTGAATATGGCGAGTACAAATGTTGTGGAATTATATCATTATATAGATCTGGATGAGATGATACATATGGCTATGAAGATTGAGAAATATATGAAGTATAGAGGCTCCTCTAAAATAATTCTTGGTTTACCGCTCAGTTGAGTTTTAGATGGCCCAAAAAGGAAGAGAGAAAGAGACTTGAAGAAATGAGGGATAAGTCTAGCCCTACTAAATCTAAAGGTAATCCTAAATCACATACTACTACTCAAAGACCAAGTTCATAGTAAACGTTTTAAATGCCTTGAAGTTGGACACATCGTTTCATAATGTGCTAACAAAAAGATCATGTTATTGCGATACGATGGCGCGATAGAGATTGCTAGTGAGTACAATAGTGATGATGATAGTAGAACATCACTAGATGATTATGAAGACAATTTAGCAGCTCTAGTGCTGGCAAGATATTGGTTGTTAAGAGAGCCCTAAATATACAATTCAAATAGAAAAAAAACACAGTCAAAGAGAGAATATCTACCACATTAGATATCATGTGGAGAAGAAGGTATGCAGTCTGATTATAGATGGAGGTAGTTATACTAATATTGCAAGTACTTTACTAGTTGACAAGTTACAATTGTCTTGTACTAAACACCCTAACCCTTATAGACTATATTAGCTCAATGAGTATGGAGAAGTCAGGGTACACAAAAGAGTCAATATTCCTTTCTCCATAAGCAAGTATAAAGATGAGGTATATTGTGATGCCATTTCCATGCACACTAGTCATATCCTACTTGGACGACCATAGCGATATGGTAGACAGGTACGTCATGATGGGTCTAAGAATCAATACTCTTTACATCTAAATGACTTAAAGCACATTTTAACACATCTATCTCCAAAAGAGGTATATGCTAATCAAATTGAAATAAAAAAATCTTTTCAAGAATATTTAAAAAAAAAGAAAAAGAAAAATAAAGATAAAAGACCAAAAAGAAAAAAACTGACCTACTGAGGGAAAAAGAGGCTGAAAAAAATTAAGAAATCCCACTAAGTGTAAAAGAGGCTCAAAAGAAAAATAAAAGATGTTTAAAGAGAGAAAGAATGAAAAAGAGAGAAAAGAATAAAGTGTTTATATGTGAGGGAGAAAGAAGTTAGAAAAGCAATCTGTGAGAAAAGAGGCTTAATTGTACTTCAGTACAAAGAAGCCTATCTAAATTTTTCTGACCTTGACACTTTTTTTCCTATTTCTATTTTATCTCTTTTGTAGGAATATGAGGATACGCTCTTGAAAGAGATTCCGGATGACCTACTGCCACTACGAGGGATCAAACATCATATTGACTTTGTCTTTAGAGGTTTAATTTTCAACAGCTCAGCCCCTTGAAGTAATTTTGAGGAGATAAAGAAACTTCAACAGTAAGTGGATGAGTTATTAGGTAAAGGACATGTAGGAGAAATTTGAGCTCTTGTGTTATTCCAGTGTTACTTATTCCTAAGAAGGATGACTTCTGGAGGATGTGTTGAGATTTTTGAGCCATCAATAAAATTACGGTAAAGTATAAATACGCTATCCCTAGGTTAGATGATATGTTGGATGAATTAAGTGGATATACTATTTTCACTAAGATAAATCATAGGAGTGGATACAACCATATTAGGATGAAAACTGGAGATGAGTGGAAAACTATCTTTAAAACCAATAATGGGTTGTATGAGTGGTTAATAATGCCTTTTGGTTATCAAATGCACTACCACTTTTTTTAGACTTATGAACCATGGTCTACGACATTTTCTAGGTAAATTAGTGGTAGTTTACTTTATCTTGATTTACAGTAAATCTTTATAGGATCACCTTCAGGATATAAGGTTTGTCTTTGAGATCCTTAGGAAAGAACAGTTGTATGCCAATTCCAATAAGTATACATTCTACAGTAAAAGGTTGATATTTTTAGGGTTTGTAGTTAATGCACAGGGCATTGAGGTAGATGAGGATAAGGTGAAAGTAACTAGAGAATTGTCTACCCTAACATCTGCTAGTTAGGTATTTCCACGGTTTGGTGGGCTTCTACTACAGGTTTGTTAGAGACTTCAATTCCATTGCAGCACCATTGAATGAATTGGTAAAGAAAAATATAAAGTTTGTATGGACTGAAAAATAAGAGCATGTTTTTACTCTATTGAAAAATAAATTATGTTCTGCACCTATTTTGGCTTTACTTAACTTTAACAGAACTTTTAAGCATGAATATGATGCTTCTTATATCAGTATAAGAGCAGTTCTGATGCAGGAAGGCTGCCCCATGGCTTATTTTAGTGAAAAACTTAGTGGTGCACTTTGAATCACTCAACCTATGATAAAAAGTTGTATGCCTTGGTGAGAGCTTTAGAGGTGTGACAACACTACTTATTGTCGAAGGAGTTCATGATCCATATTGATCACAAATCTCTAAAACATTTAAAGGGTCAAAGTAAACTCAACTGTTGTCACAGTAAATGGATTGAGTTCTTTAAATCTTTTTCTTAGGTAACCAAGAATAAACAAGGTAAGGATAATATTATTTTTGATGGATTATCTAGCATTCATGCTTTGATTTCCACACGTAATTCTAAGTTGTTAGGATTGGAACATATCAATGAGATGTATGCTAATGATACTAATTTTTTTAATGTCTATCATACATGTTAGCATTCCGTATTTTAAAAATTTTATAGACATGATCGTTTTCTCCTTAAAGATGGTAAGTTACGTGTGTCTAACTGTTCACTTAGGGAATTACTACTGCATGAGGCTCATAGTGGAGGATTGATGGGTCATTTTGGAGTAGTTAAAACTTTAGATGTTGGGCATATTACTAGTGCTTTAGAGGTATGGCAGCACTACTTATTGTTGAAGGAGTTCGTGATCCACACCAACCACAAATATCTAAAACATTTAAAGGGTCAAGGTAAACTCAACCGTCGTCACGCTCAATGGATTGAGTTCTTTAAGTCTTTTTCCCTATGTAACCAGGAATAAACAAGGTAAGGGTAATATTATTGCTGATGGATTATCTCGCATATATGCTTTGATTTCCACACCTAACTCTAAGTTGTTAGGATTGGAACATATCAATGAGATGTATGCTAATGATACTGATTTTTTTAATATTTATCATGCATGTTAGCATTCTATATTCTAAAAATTTTATAGACATGATGGTTTTCTCCGTAAAGATGGTAAGTTATGTGTGTTTAACTATTCACTTAGAGAATTACTAGTGCGTGAGGCTTATAGTGGAGGATTGATTGGTCATTTTAGAGTAGCTAAAACTCTAGATGTTGAGCACATTACTAGTGCTTTAAAGGTATGGCAACACTACTTATTGTTGAAGAAGTTCGTGATCCACACCGACCATAAATCTCTGAAACATTTAAAGGGCCAAGGTAAACTCAACCGTCGTCACAGTAAATGGATTAAGTTCTTTAAGTCTTTTTCCTATGTAACCAGGAATAAACAAGGTAAGGATAATATTATTGCTGATGGATTATCTCGCATGTATGCTTTGATTTCCACACCTAACTCTAAGTTGTTAGGATTGGAACATATTAATGAGATGTATGCTAATGATACTGATTTTTTTAATACATATCATGCATGTTAGCATTCAGTATTCCAAAATTTTTTATAGATATGATGATTTTCTCGTTAAAAATGGTAAGTTATGTGTGTCTAACTGTTTACTTAGGGAATTACTAGTGTGTGAGGCTCATAGTAGAGAATTAATGGATCATTTTGGAGTAGCTAAAACTCTAGATGTTGAGCAATTTGTAGTAGGTGCATTGTATGTAAGCAGGCCAAATCTAGAGTTTGATCTCAGAAATTATATACATATTTGACTGTACCTACACCATCCTAGATAGACATATCTATCAATTTTATAGTGGGATTTTCTAGGACCATGAGAGGTAGTGATAACATATTTATATTGTGGATAGATTTAATAAGATGACATATTTCATTTCATGTCATAAGATTGATGATACGACAAATATCATGAATATATTTTTCAGGGATATTGTGAGAGTTTGACATTTAAAGAGTGTTGTAGGGTGAATTAGGAATTGAGTTGTTATTATCTACTGCATGTCACCCCTAGACTGATGGTCATATTGAAATTGCTAATAGGACCTTATGATCCTTGTTAAAAGTTGTAATTGGCTGAAATTTAACAATATGGGAGGATTGTTTATCTATGGTAGAATTTGCATATAATAGGAGCATTCACACCTCTATAGGATTTTCACCTTTTGAGATTATTTATGATGTTAATCCTTTAACTTCGTTGGACCTCACACCTTTACTTTTGCAAGAAATTCATGACACTAATGGTCAACGAATAGTAGAACTTGTTGAAGCCATACATGAGAAGGCTAGACAACATATTCAGAAGAAAAATGAACCCTATGCATGACATATCAATAAAAGAAGGAAACAAGTAATTTTTCAACCTAACGATTAGGTAGAGGTTCATATACGAAAAAATGATTTTTGAGTCAACGAAAATCTAAGTTGGACCCCCGAGGAGACGAGTCTTTTCAAACTCTATAGTGTATCAATGATAGCACCTATAACATTGATCTCTCAGGTGTATGCTACATTTAATACTTATGACCTTTCCCTTTTTGATGCAGGTCCACATTCAATAATGAATTTTTTTGAAGATACGGGGGATGATGTGAATATGAACATAAATCAAGTTAGTTAAAACGATATCTCAATGTCAAGTGGGCCTATTATAAGAGGGAGAACTAAAAGATTACACCGAACATTTTAACTCTTTGTCTAACATCGATCAATGAGGAAGATGGGCTTGGACCCACTAAAGAAACCTAAGGAAAGAAGACAACAAGACCATTAACTTAAAGGTATAATAGTATATATAACTCATTCCAAGTGCGAGAGGGAAATAAATAAGAAAAGGAAAACTTTCTCCATGATATGAAAAAAGAAAAATTCCCATGGGATTTTATCCTAATCCTGTAGAAAATCTTCACAATTAAAGATCAGTCAAGGCGAGAAAGAGAAAAACTCCTTAAATGTCAAATCTTGCGAACAAGGAAAATACTTGAGAAAGAGAAATATTTTAGAAGAATTTCTTCCTCTAAATTAACCACAATTAATTAAGATATTCCTTATTCAAAAATGTTTCCTTATAAGAAAATTATATCTACCTTATTTTAGTTGTAATATTCTTAATTTTTGTTAGTTTTCTATTCTACTATAGATTTAATTTCCTATATAATTTTTACCATTAATTATAATATATTTTTCTTATTATTCACATTCCCTACACTATAAGTAGACATTCAATTCAGAATTGTAATTCATAAAATATTCTCATCTTATTAATAAAATTCAAGTATTCTTGTTTTAAGCTTCCAAGCTAAGAGTGAATGAGTGGGTCTCAACTGGCTTGTTGTGCTAGGAATTGAAATCACTTATTGAGATAAATCTTGTGGCATCTTTTCAATTCTAATTCTTTGACTCTTTCTCAGTTACTTTTGTTTTCATTCCGCTTTTGAGCGTGGGTCAAGTAGGAGGGGTTTACTTAAGATTTTGAATGAGAGTAAGTTTATATTTATGATACTATATGTGAATGACATTTATCTAACTAGTAGTGATATTGATTTGTTATGTGAAACAAAGAAGTACCTCTCTAAAAACTTTCAGATGGTTGACATAGATAAGGTAATCTATGTTAGTGGAATAGAAATTTTCAGAGATCGATCTTAAGGATTGTTAGGTTTATCTCAGAAAGGATATATTAACCGAGTTTTAGAGAAATTCAATATGCAGTTATGTTAAGCTAGTGTTGCACCTATTATGAAGGATGACGAATTAAGTAAAAACTAGTGCCCAATGAATGATTAAGAAAGGGAATGGATGAAAAAAATTCCTTATGCATCTGTTGTGGGAAGTTTGATGTACACTCAATTCTATACTAGACCAGATATCAATTATGTTATTGGTATGTTGGGAAGGTACCAAAGTGATCCAGGAATTGAACACTAGAAAGCTGCAAAGAAGGTTATGAGGTACCTCCAAGGCACAAAGGATTATATATTCACATATAAAATATTATAACAACTAGAGATGATTGGATACTCGGACTCGAATTATGGTGGTTGTTGTAAACCCCACTCACCACCATGCTAAATTTGTATTTGGAAAATCCTTATTTATTCGGGCCTTAGGACCACCTGAAATCATTTAAATTTATTTCGTAATTTTATATCGTAATTCGTTATTTAAAATTTGCAATTCCAATTTTATGTTGATATTGTTATTTTATTTATTTTATTTTATTTCACTTCATTTATATATGTTATTTTTATTTTTATTTATTTATTTTTTAAAAAGAAAATAATTTTCAGGAAAAAAAATGAAAAAATAGGGAAAATTCCCGCAGGAAAACACCTGTGGGAGAGGTTCGCACAAACGGGAATTGCACACGACCATGCATACGATATGCGCATGGTGTGCATGTCCCATTCGCGCGGAGTGTACAGTAGGCCTGCCCGCCTAGGCCCTGCGTACAGAAGGCCTACGCGATGCAGGCCCTCGCGCGCGTAGGCCAGCTCCTGCATGTCGCAGTGTAGGCCGATGCTTGCAAGCTAAGCCTGCAACACGTGACTTAACTTGTGAGGTGCACTGCCGCCTTGGGCACTGTGTCACCACCCCCTTGGTCACCGTGCGCCACCTTTGGTGGTGTGCCGCCGTCGGTGGAGGAAGTTTTCTATGATTTTTGTACAGTCACCAGATTTTGCCACTTGGCACAAATCTGATGGTCCCAATTTTATATAAATAAGGATCCTTTCTTTAATTTCCTCATCACTTCCATTTCATTCTTCTATCTTTCAAGAGTTTAGAGAGAGATGTAGTGATCTAAAGAGAGAAAAAGAAAAGAAAAAGAAGGAGGGTGTAAGAAAACTTTGAGATTTTTTGTAAAAAATTTAGTATTTTCTTAAACATCTTGAACAGTATTTCTAGAAGAATTAATTACTATGTCGGTGTTTTGTGTTTTGTAACTTTCATGTTTAGTAGTTTTAATAAAGTGATTTGTTCTTAATTTCAGCATGCTATGTGATTTCATAGGCATTTGATGATTTACATATATATTAAATAGTATAAATCTGATGATGTTTGCCAGAAAAATATAACAAAAAAAAAAGAAAAAAGAACAAGAAAAAAAGAAAAGCGGGATGAGCCTGAATGGTCAGAAAAATATATATATTTGTATTGACATGCATAACGCATCAAGTGTCTCGTTAGACTTTTTATCTCTAGCGGGTATCTGTTTTGCCCTCCCCCATCTGGTCTAGAATAACGTAAGAGGATCGTTCCCTGTAGATGACGGTTAAACTTTGACCAGAATGGTGATGCGAATATCTGTTACGAGTCACCTTTGGCTAAGTACTGTCGTAACTATAAAATATCTTATAAGACCACAGTGATTGGTATGGCCGTAGTCATAGATCGTACTGTGGTTTGGCAAACTGGAAATATGCCTAAACAAATTACTTTATATGAATCTGATCTGATTATTCTACATGGGTAGTCGAAAATCCGTATATGCCCTCAGAGATAGAAGTCGAAACGATTTCATGAAGAATGGCACAAAAATCTGAGTATTTTATGATTTATTTGATTTTCTCTATTATCAAGTATGATGTTTGATTTTGATTGTTGTGACTATGACATGATGTTTCCTTTAATAAATAAAATTATTTTTATAAAGTAAGATAGGATCCTGATGTGACCTGATAATAAGTATTTAAAATATAATTATTCACCTTTTAAAATCTTACAATGTTATTTAAATATTATTTTCTTTACTGAGTATATGGAACTCACTCTTTCTATGTCCCCTCTCCTCTTTAGATGAGAAAGATAGTGAGGAACCAACATTTGACCTACCCCTTGAAGTTCATGAGGATTTCATGGATCTACAACCCTTGAGTGCATGACTTATCCTGCACTATGATGAATCCAATTGCATAATGATAGAAGTGGCCCTTTTGTATTTCTAGTATCTTGATAGTTTGTATTTTGTCACTTATGACCTCAGTTATGTATATGTGTAATTAGAACTCATATATTTTGGTAAGGAATTTGTAATAATTTGCTTTGCTGTATATAATTTTATCATGCACTCGTGATCTGTTTTTATATCTGGCACACTTATCCCTTAATTAGCATTTGGGATGTCACATACGGTTTCAGAGTAGTTACGCAGACCAAATCCCTTATAACTTAGGTCGTAGGCACAAAAGACCCATAGGAATGTCTAGGAAAAATAAGTCATTTTTTTTAAATTAGAGCACCAACTCGTGTTTTCCTTTTTTTTGTAGAAATAATGCGAGATAGACCTTCTGTAAAACGTACGGAAAGACCAAGGCCAAGGACCATCCGACTAGGATAAAGTTTACCAGACTCTTCTGAGCTATCTAAGGATTGACCACAGCCATAGGACAGAACCAAGCCAACCACCCTTGTCAATACCCTACCCCAGAATACCGAACACTCGAAAGGTCTATCTCTTAAAATATAGCGGAGTTTAGGAAACTTAACCCACCACACTTTGAAGGTGGCTCTGACCCTTTAGTAGCCGAAGCTTATATTCTGCAGATAGAAAAACTTTTCTTTGTCCTAATCCTAATTGGAGAACAGAAAGTCCTCCTAGTAGCCTTTATGTTGATCGGTGAAGCAGAATACTAGCAGCGACTTAAGAAGGAAGTCATGCCTACCCTTACCACCTGGAAAGTTTTCATGGATGCATTCTTTGATAATTTTTTCTCAGCCTATATTCGGGAGAAGAAGGGAACTCAAGGACCTCTACTAAAGAAATCTGACGATTGCCTAATATGCAGCCCAATTTGTTCAACTATTTAGATTCACCCCTCTGATGGTTACCCTCGAAAGTCGTAAAGGTATAAAATTTTTGAAAGGCCTTCGTGCCAACATCTATGATCGAGTTGCAATACTAAGACCTAGTTCATATGCCGAGGTGCTAGAACATGCCCAATTGACCGAAGCTCTCATCTTGGTCAAACACCAATGCATTATCCAAGTCTGTATCCAACAACAATAATCCCAACAATCTAGAAGAAGATTGCCCGACCTAATAAGTAGCCACCCTGATAAATGAACCCGAGTTGCCATTCCCCCTACTCTACCTTCGCCTATTAAACAGTCTGCCCGATTTTCCCGACCATGTCAGCATTGTGGTAGCTTGTATGGTGAATTGTCGTGTCGGTATATCAATCACGTCTGTTATCAGTGCAGAAGCACCTATTATCTTATAAAGGACTGCCCTTAACAACCAAGGGATATGACCAGGCCTGTAGCCTAGGGTCGTATATACCACCTATATATAACCGGTACCCTCCCCACTCCTGTCCTTATCTAAGGTATGTTTTCTATTCAAGATACTTTTGCTAAGACTTTGATTGATACACATGTTACCCACTTTTTTATCTCTTGTACATTTGCTTATAAATTTGATATTAGGGCTGAGCCTTTAAAAGAAATATTGATTGTAAAGACTCGCTCTAGGGGATTATTAGAAACTCACTATGTGTATAAAGATTGTAAAATAAAAATTTTAGAAGTAGACATATCTATAGACTTAATACTCTTAAATTTCTCAAGATATGACGTCATTTTAGGAATTGATTGGTTAAAAAAATAGAGAGTAATTATTGATTGCAAAAATAAAGTTGTAACCTTGCGAACTTCGAAAAAGAAATAAAATTTATTTTCTTAATAATTGAATAAACAAAAATATGGAGTTTGATCCTGCTGTGTACTTCATTCCTATTATTTGTAGCTTTTAAAAAGTTTTTCCAGTCGAATTACCTGGTCAACCTCTCCCGCGATAGGTAGAATTTTCTATCGAATTGCTTCCTGAAACTCAACCAATTTCAAAACTTGCCTATCGCATGAGTTGTGCTGAGCTCGCAAAATATCTTGGCCAAAAGTTTATTCACCCTAGTCACTACCCTTGGGGTGCTTTGGTAGTATTTGTAAAAAAGAATGATGACTCTCTCAGACTATGCATAGACTATCGAGAACTCAAGTGAGTAATGATAAAGAACATGTATTGCCTACTTCAAATCAACGACCTTTTCAACCAATTACAAGAAGTCACGGTCTTTTCTAAGATTGACCTCAGATTGGGATACTACCAACTGAGAGACTAAGAAGAAAATATCCCAAAAACTGTTTGTCAGTGTAGATACAGCTTGTACAAGTTCAAAGTGCTGTCGTTCGAATTAACTAATGCCCCTACTGCCTTCATGGATCTCATGAACAGGGTTTTCCCAGCATGCACTAGATCAATACATCATTGTATTCATAGATGACATCCTAGTGTATTCTAAAAGCCCAAAAGAATCTACAATCCACCTGTCTGAAGTGCTAGGAACCCTCCGTCGGAACCAACTATTTGCTAAACTTAACAAATACTCCTTCTGGTTAGATCGAGTTTTCTTTCATGGTCATGTGATTTCAAGTGAAGGAGTTTCTGTAGATTTAACAAAGGTTAAAACGGTGATTAACTGGAACCCGTCCACCAATGTAGGTGAGGTACACAATTTCTTTGGCTTGATAGGTTACAACCAAAAATTAATAGATAGATTTTCTAAGATTGATGCTCAGTTGACTCGGCTCACTCAAAAGGACATACTTTTTATTTGGGATTACGAATGTGGTGAAAGATTTATGGAATTCAAGAGTCATCTTACCTCTACTCTGGTGTTGATCATCTCCGACAACATTGGAAGATTTCAGGTATACTCCTTTGCATTTCATATTGGCTTGAGATGTGTTTTGATGCAATATTATAGAGTGGTCGCTTATGACTTCAGACAGTTGAAACCCCATGAACGGAAGTACCCTACTCACAACCTAGAGTTGACGACTATCATCTTTACCTTATATATATGACGTCATTACCTATTTAGTCAGACCTTTAAAATTTACACTAACCACAAAAATTTTAAATACATCTTCTCGCAAAGGGAGTTGAACATGAGACAGAGACATTAGATGGATCTCTTAAAGGACTATGACTGTAAGATCATTTACCATCTTGATAGAGGGAATGTAGTCGCTGATGCATTGAGCCAAAAAAAATCTGCAGTGTTAGCCCAAACCATGACCTTCAATTGGAAGTTAGGAGATACTATGCAGATACTCTACCTTAGCCACTATGGCAACGGTACCTATTTCGTTCAGATCCAAGCTTTGCCTAATCTTTTCATGAAGATTTGGGAAGCTCAGTTCACATACCAAAAAATCACTAAAAATTTAAGTAACTTCTTTTCTAACATGTTTCTTGATTTCAGACTCTCAGATGATGTGTTGTGTAAATTTTGGAACCGAATTTGAGTCCCTGCCACTGTTAGGGCAGATGTTCTCAAAGCTGTCCATGCCTCCAAACTATCCATCCACCTCAAGAGTACTAAAATGTACGAGGACCTAAAGCCTCAATACTAGTGGCAGGGAATGAGGAAGGACATTGTTGACTATGTCTCTCAGTACATTACTTGCTAGTGAGTCAAGTTAGAACATCAGAGATCCAACAATTTGTTATAAGGCCTCCCGATTCTGAAATGGAAGTGGGAGGATATAACTATGGATTTTGTCATTGGACTACCCAGGACCTATTCTGGTCGTAATACTATTTGGGTCATCGTTGACAAACTAACCAAGACTACTCATTTCTTACCCATCGGGACCACTGAATCCTCCAACAAATTAGTCAACCTCTATGTCTATGAGATTGTTTAACTCCATGGTGTTCTCTTATCTATTGTATCCGATCGAGACCCTCGATTCACCTTCCACTTTTGGGACATCTTTCAAGAAGCACTTGGTTTGGACTGTACTTTGTACTACTTATCATCCTTAAACTGATGGCTAGTCTTAACGCACTATCCAAATGTTTGAAGACATATTGCGCGCATGCACACTCGACTTTGATGATAACTGGTATGAATATCTTTTCCTTTCCCTGTGTGAATTTACTTATAATAACAGTTATCATTCCAGTATTGACATGACTCCATATGAAACCTTGTACAATAGGCTTGCTGTTCTACCACTTGCTAGAGCGAAGTTGGAAACCAGCATTATTTGGGACTAGATTTCATCCAGAAGACTATTAAAAAGGTTGCAATCATCCGTGGAAACTTGGCTACCACATAGAATCACTAGAAGAGTTACGCTGATAATCACAGAAGACCCATGGAATTCGTTGTTGGAGACAAAGTCTTTCTTTAGTCTTTTTTTTACAAGAGAAAGATGCGGTTAGGAAAAAAAGGGAAGTTGAGCCCCCATTATGTGAGACATTTTCGGATCGTGGAGCGTATTGGACCCATAACGTATCGTCTTACTCTGTCTCGAGAGTTTGCGAGTCTACATGATGTTTTTCACATTTTCATGCTCAAAAGGTATCACCCTGACTCTTTTCATATCATTCCTCACGATGAGACGCAGGTATAAGCCAATATGACTTAGAACTCCCCGTAAAAATTTTTGATTGGACTAATAAAGTTTGATGCAACAAGACGATCCTCATAGTGAAGGTGAAGGGGCAACTCCATACTCCGGAAAAGATGACGTGGGAGTTGGAAAATGAAAGAGGGAGAAGTTCCCAAACATGTTTAAAATAAATTTGGGGAACTAAATTTTTTAAGGTGGGGGGGTGTAACAGCCCGCTCACCACCCCGCTAAAATTGTATTTGAAAAACCTTTATTTATTCGGGCATTAAGGCCACTTTAACTTATTTAAAAGTATTTCACAGCTTTATATCGTAATTTGTGACTTAAAATTTGTAATTTTAATTTTATGATGATTTTGTAGTTTTATTTTATTTTATTTAATCTGTTATAATTATTTTTATTTTTATTTTTATTTATTTTTTTAAGAAAATAATTTTCAGGAAAAAAAATGAAAAAACGGGTAAAAATCTTGCGAGAAAACACCCACGGGAGAGGATCGCCCGTACGAGCACCGCACACTGTGCGCACGTCCCATCCATGCAGGGCGCAGGGCCGGTCCTGCGCGCGTCTCTTGTCACGGGCAAACATGTCAATCTACACACATCACATCACATACAGACAGGGCCAAGCGCTGCGCAATGTGTGCACACCGTCCGCGCAATAAGCCTATGTGAATAGGCCTGTGCACCTAGGGCCTGCACGAAGTAGGCCTGCGCGCAACGCACTGTGCGTTGGAGGCCCTACGCGCAGTGCCCTGCACGCTGGAGGCCCTGCACACGGCAGGGTAGCTCCTGCGTGTAGCAGGGTAGGGCAACGCTTACTGGCTAGGCCTACAGCGTGCAGTAGGGGAGGCCGGCGCTTGTAGGCTAGGCCTACAGTGCGTGACCAACCTTGTGAAGCGCACCCCTGCTTCGAGCGGTGCCCTGCCCCCTCCCCCCATGGGCACCATGCTTCGCTTTGGGCGGTGTGCCACAGTTGGTGGAGGAAGTTTTCCTTCATTTTTCGCACTCTCATTGGATTTTGCCACTTGACACAAATCCGACAGTCCCTATTTTCTATAAATAGGGACCCTTTTTTCCATTTCTTCATCACTTCTATTTCATTCTTCTATCTTTCAAGAGTTTAGACAGAGGGGGAGTGATTTAGAGAGAGAATGAGAAAAAATCAAAAAGAACGGTGTAGGAAACTTTGAGGGTTCGGTAAAAAATTTATTATTTTCTTAAATATCTTAAGAAGTATTTCTTAAAAAATTAATTACTAAGTCTGTGTTTTGTGTTTTGCATGTTCCATGTTTAGTAGTTTTAATAAAGTAAGTTATTTTTTATTTCAGCATGCTATGTGATTTCATAGGCACTTGATGATTTTTATGTAAATTAAATAATATGAATCTAACCATATTTGTCCAAAAAATATAACAAAAAAAGAAAAAGAGAAAAAGAAATAAAGAAAAGGGGAATGAGCCTGAATGGTTCGAAAAATATATGTATCTATATTAACATGCATAATCCATCAAGTGTCTCGTCAGGTTTTTTATCTCTGAGTGGTATCTGTTTTTTCCTCCCCCATTTGGTCTAAAAAGACATGAGAAAACCGTTCTTTGTGGATGACGGTGTACCCTCTAACGAGAGTAGTGATGCAAATATCTGTTAGGAATCATATTTTGCTAAATACTATCGTGATTATAGAATATCTAATAGGACCATAGTAGTTGGTACGACCATGATCATAGATCGTATCATGGTTTGGCAAGCCAGAAATATGTCTGAACAAATTGTCATTATCTGTATTTGATTTGGTCATTCCACATGGGTAGTCGAAAATTCGTATCTTCCCTCTAAGATGGAAGTTGAAACGACTTTACGAAGCATGACATGAAAATATGAGCATTTTATGATTCATTTGATTTTCTCTATTGTCAAGTGTGATGTTTGATTTTGATTGTTATGATTATGACATGATGTTTCCTTTAATAAATAAAATTATTTTCATAAAGTAAGATAGGACGCTGATATGACCTAATGGTAAGTATTTAAGATATAATTATTCACCTTTTAAAATCTTATGATGTTATTTAAATACTATTTTACTGAGTGTATGAAACTCACATTTTTCATACCTTCCCCCGAGATGAGGAAGATAGTGAGGAACTGATCGCTGGCCTACCCATTGAAGTCTATAAAAATCCCGTGGATCTACAACCCTTGAGTGCATGACTTATCCCGCACTCTGATGAGTCTAATCGCATAATGATTGGAGTGGCCCTTTTGTATTTTTAACATCTTGATATTTTGTATTTTGCCATTTCTGACCTTAGTTATGTATATGTGTAATTGCAACTCATATATTTTGGTTAGAGATTTATAATGATTTACTCTACTGCATATAATTTTATCATACACTTGTAATCTGTTTCTATATTTCGCACCCTTATGCCTTAATTAGCATTTGGCATGTCACAATTGTCTTGATAGCTTAAAGTCTATTTTAGGTTTTGGCTTTATGCTAGCAAATGAGGCAATCTCATAAAAGAGTGCAAAGTAGTTTATTATTGTCTCATCTACAATGGAGGTCGAGTTTATAACATGTTTTGAAGCCTCAAGTCATGTTTTTATGGTTGTAAAATTTCATCATAAGGCTTGGTGTTATCGATTCTATTGCCAAGTCACTGAGAATATTTTGTGATAATACCACAACTATTTTCTTCTCTAAGAATGACAAATATTTCAGTTGATCCAAAATACATGTACTTAAAGCACTTAGTTGTTAGATAAATAGTCTAGAAATAAGTTTTAATTGAAAATATTAATACTACACTTATAATTGTCGATCCATTAACTAAATGACTGTCTCCAAAGACATATACGGAATATATTATAAGGATGGTTATTTTAAGTAATCCATAATGTATATGACGATGGATATTTTAGTAGTTTTGTAGTTGACATTTTATGCATTAAAGGTTTTTATGTTCTTTCTTATTTTTTTAATTATGGGTGTACAATTTTAGTATTTAATTAACAAGAAATGTTTTGACAAGACAAACTATAGGAATTGCTTTGACATTATGGATTGAATTAGTAAGAGTTATTAATGTGTGATACATAGAAGAAAATATGACATTAAAGTGTTATAATTCACATTTTTAATATAAGTTATTTCAGTGTTATTGGCTTATTTTGTCGCGATCATGTTTTAACAAATATATTTTTGTATAAAATGTATATATATTATTATAATTTTCATAATCAGTTTAATGGACCAAGTGGGAGAATGTTAATACAAGTGATTTAAGTGGATGACCCACTAACCTAACATTTTATTTTTCTCATCCATTTATAGCGGTTGGAGCCAACTAAATGTATATCTAAATAACAAATAATCATTAGAAAGGAAAATATACCTTAATGGAGTAGGTAGCCTCAAAATAAAATATAATTATTATATAGTATGAGAATTGAAATGTAATAATTATTATAGAAAAATAGTTATCAACACATTCAATAATCATAAATATGCATTGCCCTCTTATCTTATCTATAAAAGAAGCACAAATTTCTCTTTCATATTATGCTTCTATCATCTAAATTTCTAAAATTCATGTGCATAATAGTTAAATAGAGAGAAGAAGTGAGTTAAAGAATTAACGATTTTATCTATGGGATCTTTCAATTATGTTATGGTTGCATCATCTTTGAATGATATATAACTTTAATTTTCTATTTTTCTTAAGATGTGTTGAATTTAATGAAATTGGGTAAATTAACTTGCACATCAATTTTTCTTACACTCCTATATTCTTAAAGGGGATTCACATATAAATATTTTATTAAACTCATTCAATTCACAATATAAGAATTTGTAGCATTAAAGTTTAATTGGACTTTTTTCCCATCATTCCCATCTCACTCATTTTCTCTTTTAAGTACTACTTGATCTCCTATATTCTTAGAGGGGATGCACGAGTCTTCTAAGAGGACTCTATGAATCTCGTAGTACATGACTTATCTAGCCCTGTAATAGTTGTGTTCATTAAACAACAAGAATCTATTTTTCGAATTATTCTTTACCTAAATTTGTTTGTATTGAGATATTTACTCTAAATGCTTACATAAACAATATTAAACAATAGGTATGAATTGAGCTTTTAAATTTTTTCTTTTTTTATAATAATCTTAAAAGTTCAAAAGTAAATCAATTATGCAATCAAATTTGTTAACATTAAAAAAAAGTCAAATATAATAAATATTAATAAATAAAAAAGAAAAAAATGCTAACACGATTTGTAAAGCTTCGACTATGCACATATGCCTATATTCTCTTCTTAAACTTTTTGCTTGAGATTTTTCACTATCTTAAACAATACTTATACAAACTATTTGATTTTGGTATCCAATTCACTGATTAAAGGACTTCCATACTCAAAACTCTTACACAATTTAGTTGTCTACAATGTGTAACTTACTATTTAAGGAGTTTTCTCACTTAAAAATCACCTAAGAGATTTCTTCAACATTTTTTATAAATCCAATAAATTTATAATTTAAAATTAAAGAGTAACTCTCTCAAATGAATAGATAATAGAAGTGTAAGTACAACTCAAAAATAGTATAAGTTTTGACTCAATAATGATGAGATTTTTCTATAATTTTTTGCTATATCCTATTTTAATTTCTTTTTTCTCATGTTAAAGCTTAAAAAACATATTATCTATATGCTAAGAATATTTTTTCCTTTCTTTTTGTTGACATACTTTTCAAGTTTTTATAGAAAAAACCAAGACATCTTATTTCTCTCTTAAAATCTTCCTGTCTATTCAACCTTGAAAAACCTAAATAGCTTACAAATCCCAAGCCTTTCTCTCAGTTAGGTTAACCTTAATCGTGGTCTTCAATGGCCTCAATTACTTTATTTCAAAGCCCTCACTTCTTTTTTCTTCCTTGGATAACACACCATAGTTAGATGAGAAATTATTTTAAATCTTCATTTTTTCTCTTTTCATTATCGTTTTCAATCTCTTTCACGATCGAAATATCGCTGGTGTATCTTTACTTTCTTTGTTTTCACGAAATTCAATTTGCTTTTCTTCTTTCTCTTTGGTGCATAAGTTCACGCGAGGGGGTTGAAAACTTACTCTAAAATCCCTTTTCTCACAATCCCTCGGGGTAATCTTCTCATGTTCTTCTATTCATTGAATGGTTGCTTCAAAGCTTCTACTCATCCTCTTTCTTCATTTAATAAGATTTTCTTAAAAAATATTAAGATGACCCTTTTGTATTACGATCAAATAGACATCGTTTTGGCTCTTATAGAAGTTGGATTGACTTAGCTTTAAGACTTAAGCTTCTGGTTAAGTAGGCTATTTTTAATTGCATTTGGGTTGAAACAAAAAGTTATAGGTTTACACATATGTTGAAATGAGTTTGGATTCACTAGACTCAAACAAATCAAGGGCCGAAGAGATTTGGACATTTTCTTTTATTTGTCTCTTTCCTCTCATTTCTTTTTTCTTATTTTTTTGTTTTTGTTTTTGTAATTATTTTTTATTTTTTTTTTCCTCATTTTTCTCTCACTTTTTTATTTTTGTTATTGTTATTTTTTAATTAATAATTAATAAGGATGATACATATAACATAAAACAATTATGATGATACTGAAATAAGTGCAAACAAATAGAACTTTAAAATTTTTAGTTTTAACTTTTATTTCATAGTCAAAATTATTTATTATAAATTTGACCGAATTTTAAATTGGTATTTACACCAAGTTAAAACAAAGTAGTGAAACGAGTCGACATTAGCCCCCTTTGCCATTACACACTCACCCTTATGTTTCAATTTTTTTGTAAGTAAAAAAATTAATTCTCTATATTTTCTATTGAACCTTTTATTTATTAAGGTTAGAATGTGTTGCTCGTTTTATATAGTTTCTATTTAGGCAATTCATTTTCCTTTCCCCAGTTCCAACACTCCTTAAACCTCCGTCTCGTGTTCCTGTTTCAAAACAGAAAAGCTCGCCGCCTCACACTTCAGCCATGGAAGATGTGTGTGAGGGCAAGGATTTCTCTTTTCCTAACCAGGAGGAAAGGATTCTTGAGTTCTGGTCCCAAATTGACGCCTTCAAGACTCAATTGAAACGCACCGAGAACCAACCTGAGTACGTATTCTACGATGGACCGCCCTTCGCCACCGGCCTCCCGCACTATGGCCACATCTTGGCTGGGACCATCAAGGACGTTGTCACCCGCTACCAGACCATGAGAGGTCATCACGTCACCCGGCGCTTCGGTTGGGACTGCCATGGATTGCCTGTTGAAAATGAGATTGACAGGAAGCTGGGTGTCAAGAAGAGAGATGATGTCCTGAAGATGGGGATCGGTGTTTATAACGAGGAGTGCAGGAGCATTGTTACAAGGTATGTTGAGGAGTGGGAGAAGGTCATTACTAGGACGGGGAGGTGGATTGATTTTAAGAACGATTACAAGACAATGGACTTGAGCTTTATGGAGAGTGTTTGGTGGGTTTTTTCCCAGCTTTATGGCAAGGGACTTGTATACAGAGGCTTCAAGGTTGCTTCTCTATTTTCGTTTTTTAACTCTCTTCTTGATCTTTTGCTGCTGGTCTGTTACTTAAATTGGTTTTGCAGGTGATGCCTTATAGCACTGGTTGCAAGACTCCACTGTCTAATTTCGAAGCTGGTCAGAATTACAAGGTCTATTTCTTATTCTTGTGTTTTAGGATCTAGTTTGTATATGGCATTTAAGAAATATATATTATTTCTAACACTCTTGGACTGAGTGAGACAGGATGTCCCTGACCCTGAAATAATGGTGGCTTTTCCCATTGTTGGGGATCCAGACAATGCAGCTTTTGTGGCTTGGACAACCACCCCATGGACCCTTCCTAGTAATCTTGCCCTCTGTGTCAATGAGAATTTTGTCTACGTAAAAGTTAGTCATCTAGCACATTTTCTTGGAGTGGAGCTCTGTTTTCTTTAAATGTGATTTGTCAAAACGAAATGCCAGGAACCGTCTATGTGATTTTAATATATCTGATGTAAATCCCAGGTTAGAAACAAGTACTCAAGAAAAGTTTATGTGGTTGCTGAATCTCGGTTGTCTGCACTTCCCACCGATAAGCCAAAATTAAATGCTGCTAATGGACCTGCTGGTGACACCAAGAAATCAAATACCAAGTCTAAAGGTGGAAAAACTGGAGAAGCCGATTCCTATGAGTTGCTGGAAAAAGTCTCTGGGGCTTCACTAGTTGGAAAGAAGTTAGTAGTTTTATGATTATTAAATAACATATAAATTGTTTAATATAATACATATTTTCCCGGATTAATGCTTTATAAGATGGCTCCGCTATGACAAATTTGCTCTGATTAATGTTTTTAAAAGATTTTCTTGTTGAATTCTAATAGTTCTAAACTTCGTTGGATGTTTTAATTGCATACTTTTTTAAGTATCACTGTCTGGAAGTCTTGAAAATTCTAAGAACGAATATGTTCTGCAGGTATGAACCATTATTTGATTATTTCAAGGAGCTTTCAGACACAGCATTTAGAGTTATTGCAGACAATTATGTCACTGATGATAGTGGTACGGGAATTGTTCATTGTGCCCCTGCATTTGGTGAAGATGATTATCGTGTTTGCCTTGAAAATCAGATAATTAGTAAGGTCTGCTCGAGGACACTTTTCAACTTTCGATGTTCTATGTTGCCTGAACTAGGAGGATTGAGAACTATCTGTCTAGCTTATAGTTTTCTGTGCAAGTTTTCTTTTGGATTTTTTGTTACAACTATTTTCTTCTGGGCTTATATTAGTTTGATGTTAACATTAAGAGGTTAAGAATTGTGATGCTTTAATTCAAGGGTTCATTATTTAAGCTCTTAAAATTGCTTCCCAGTACTCTAATCTTTATTTCCAAAATACATTCCAATTTGTTTATGATAAGTCATCTGTGATACTTTTAGTTGAAGGAAGTGGGGCATTTGGACACCTATATGTTTAAGTTAATTTGTTACATGACCTTGCATCTACTATTTAGTGTCTTGTATATATTACAGTTGTTACTATATATATTTATTGAAATATCCTTAATAATTCACGGTAACCATTAATCATAGTTTAGTATTTTTTTGGTTGTAGAAGGTTAAATGTCTTGCTCTGATCTCATTTATAGATATATATATATGTTTGTAGAAAGCCGTATTGAATGAAAGGAGACTTTTCATGTCTTTAGGAGTCAACTCTACAAATGGAGTTGATAAATTTAGCCCTTATTAGAACAAAAACAATGCTTGAACTGCTGAACTAAGGAAAGTAGAACATGAATTGCTTCTACATGCAAAAAAATTGTAGTTGTGACTGTACTCGTGATCCAGGGGAGTAAATCTTTTTTGCTGTGACAAAATTGTTTCTACATGAATTGGTTTGCTTTAGCACCTCTCTTGATCTAGTACTAGTGTTTAGGGGATAGTAAGCTAACGTGGGTTTTAGAAGCTACGGGCTCTTGAACAATGATATCTTTCTAATCCCCTCTTCCTCAGGGCAGATCCATCTAAGCTAACTTCCCCTCCCCACCCCACCCCCTCCTCGAGGATTGTTTTGAAGAAGTTCAATGCATGCCCTAAAATGGCTTCTGTTGCGTGGGTCCACACAATTGACAATCTTCAAAGGACAGAGATTATCTTCGTTTAATGGGTATTATTTGTCTACAGAAGCTACAACTAGACTCCTGGCCATCTTCTGTCGCACTGCCCTTTTCCATACAGCTGTTGGTGCACCGCTCTCGTCCTTATGCTGAGTGGGGTTTGGTTTTGGTTTTGGCATGACATTTGGAGGGAGAACCACAATCAAAGACATATGGACTGACTCCCTAGTTAGCATGTGGGCTATTTGGAAGGAAAGGGATAATAGAGCCTGTGAGGACTCGGTTTTACTTTTTAGAAGAGCTATGGTTAAGAGGTCCAAACAGTAGGTCTTTTGTTAGAGGTCATTCTGTTATTTTTTTGGAGGGTCTTGAGCAAGTAATTGATGTTTTCACTGACTTGTAAAGCTTTCTGGACGGGTGGCACCTTTTAGTGCAGTGTTTATATCTGTATGTCACTTTTCCTCTAAAAAATTATTTAGTTTGTTGATTGTGATGGCCCCTTCTTTCCCTTAGTCTTTGTTCATATTCTATCATACTTGTTCTAGAAACTTGTTATTTCTATTATTTTTCCTTAAAAAATGCTTTTAGACCTCATATTTCCTTTTTGCTGTTGATGCTCATATGTACCCTTTTGAATAATAGTACTTTGTATTCTATGGAAATATGTTATCGCTGCTGTTCTATGCATATATTTGGAGCTCTCCAGAAAACTTGTATGTTTATCATTACAAAGTTGCTTTGTCTCATTTATTTTTTTCATACAGGGCGAAAATCTGATTGTAGCAGTGGATGATGATGGCTTATTTACTGGGAAAATTACTGACTTTAGTAGTTGCTATGTCAAGGATGCCGACAAGGATATAATTGAAGCTGTGAAGGTGAAAACACGACCCAATCTTTTTGTCTTGTTTGTCTCGATGAGATTATTATTTAGATAAGGATATGTACTATGAAAACATCATGTTGTGTTTATTGAAATGGGCTTATCTCTACCTTATTTCAAAGAAAAAAAAAGAACTGGTTTTATCTCCGCTTATTCAAATGATCTTATCTTTACCTGACTTTTATTTTTTGAATGTAACTGTAGCAAAAGTATTAAAAAATCAAGATATCAAGGGGGTACCACCCATTTGTAAAATATTTTACAAGTTAGTCATTATATCAATTATATACCCAAAATCCTCCACCCTATGTAAATCATGACCCAACAAGCTATACCCAAAATAGCAAAACTATCTATGCCTTAATTTATGGATATTATTTTCTACTCCCTCAAAAGCTTTACTATTTCTTTCTTTCTAAATGACCCAAACTAAGGTCAAATGAATGATTTTAGTAAATTTTTTCTTTTTACATAAGTCTCCTCAAACCCATAACTCATCCTGGACTGACCCCACAATAACTCAAGGAATTTTGAGTTAACAATAAACCATACATCACAAGCTATAGATCACTGGACGCCAAAGAAGTGATTGCATGTTTCCATAGTTTACTTACATAAATAGCATCTGTTGACCTCAACTCTACCTCCCCTCATCAACTTATCAACTCTACCTCCCCTCATCAACTTATCAATGGTTAAAATACATTATCTTCCAACTTCCCAAGCAAAGAACGTAATTCTAGGTGAAACATTTGTTTTCCAAACATACTTGGTTGGGACAATCTGCCCCCCCTGTATTCCCTCTAGTAGTTTTTTTTTGAGATAAAAAGTAAAAAGTATATTAAGTAAAGGTACCATGGGGGTACCGCCTATATAGAAAAAATTTACAGGTCGATCAGTATTTCTACAATGACCCCAAGGTCCCCACTGTGGTTAGAAACTTACAGGTTGGTCAGTGCATCCCCTCAGTAGCTAGAAACTTATAAAGCAATCTCACCATGGAGGAGCCATTCTTGTTCAAACCAGTTGGTCGCTTCTTGGATTCAGATGAGCATGGGTTAGGAGATGTAATAAACCCTCGTATTCCTCCACTTCCTAGTCATTCAAATTTCTTGTCACAGTAATCGACCATTCCTTGCTAGAGTAAACCTCCCAACTGCATCAATCACCCTCATATTCTTCCACTGAGCAATTGCATAAATCTGTAGGAATCGGTCCTTTACGTGCTCCTCCCCCAACCAACAATCATGCCAAAAAAGAACTTTGTTCCCTCTACCCACTTTCCAGTCAACACAATCACGAGCGAGTTGTTTCCTAGCCCAAATATTCTTCCAAAGACTTATCCCATATGACCTCCCCAACTCAATATGAAACAACCCTCGTCACCTTGACCCCATCGAGCATCAACCACCTTCTTCCATGAGAGATTCTCATTGCTCATGTACCTCCAAATCCACTAAGGATTCATCTCAACAAAAGATTTCACCTCCAATCCCCCTTCTCAAAAGGAAGCTTCACCTCACTCCATTTCACTACGTGATATTTCCTACAATCCTCTATATCTGCCCATAAGAAACAGTTCTAAATTGTCTCCAGTCTCTTGGCAACTTTGACAGGTATGGTTAATAGAGACAAATAATCTATTGGTAGGTTTGATAGAGTACTCTTGGTGAGGGTGAGCCTACCCCTTTTGAATAAAAGATTCTTCTTCTAACCCACCAATCGTTTCTTAAGTTTGCTGATAACTGGTGCTCATAAACTCCTGTCCTTGTACTTGGTGCCCAAAGGAATGCCTAGATACTTAATAGGCAGTTTTGCTTGACTTCATTCATATAGTTTCCGTTTTAAAAAATATATTACAAGTGAGTACATTTATTCAGCCTATGTTTTGGTTCACAAAGGTTTTGGTTTAATGCTATTGCTATTACAAGTAAAAATATGTAGTCTGCAAATATCATGTTCTATTGATTTACATGATATGTTATTACTAATTAACTTCATTATTATAGTTTCCCATTTCAAATTTATCACAAGTGATTCCAATTGTTGGCCTTATGTTTTGGTTTAGCAAGGTGTTGGTTTTTGGCTATTGCTTCAACTTTTTCCATTTTCATTATTATTGTAGCAAACGAAAGGATAAAATTCAATTTCTTATTTAATGTTTTCTCAATTTAATTTCTCCATGCCCCTCTTTATTTACTTCAATATTTTGATCTATTTCTAAATGCTCTATATTTTCTCAGGCAAAAGGCAGGCTTGTGAAGTCTGGAAGCTTTACACATTCTTATCCCTTCTGTTGGAGATCTGACACTCCTCTTATTTACAGAGCAGTTCCTAGTTGGTATGTCTCTTTATGATGCCTATACTTTAGTAAAGTCTAGTTTTGAGGTTCTATTAGAATCAATTTGTTGAATCCTTCAGAGTTTCTTTTGGTACTCATTTCTTTAAAACCTTTTAGGTTTGTTCGGGTGGAAAAACTGAAAGAACAATTGTTAGAAAACAACAAGCAAACCTATTGGGTGCCTGAATATGTGAAGGTTAGACATGTTTCTCCATGGGATACTTCTCTTTCTCTTTGAGTAGTGGCGGGGATAAGTTCATAATTCAGTGTTTCTTTATGTGTATCATTTTGTAGATGACACGAAGGTCATACACCATGTATAATAAATTTCATTAAGTAACGCATCTCCTATTGGGAGAAGAGGAAAATGAGATGGATTTCAAATCACAATGAAAATAAAATTCACCTTCCCAATGGTGTACCTATCAGCTTTAGTTCTAAGCTCAAAAATCAAAGTTTAGTTGTAGGTGTTGACATTTCTTATTATTATGCAGATTAAATTTTATGACATGCTGGTTAATTTTGCCTTGGACATCCAATAATCCATGGGAAATCAACTTTTCTGTTTATTATGAGTTTGGTGTAGATTTCCTAAATATACTAGAAATTATAATTTTTTTAAAATATAAAACTATTTTGCTATTAGAAGTCTATTATAATTTTAGTAATTTTAGGAGTTTATTCTTTTAGTATTTAGTTTATCTATTCATATTAGAATTAGTATTTCTTATTTTCATCTTATTTGGAAAATGTGACTTGCTAAGCTTTTTTTCTGGACAAAAGAAGAAAATTTCTTAAGATAAGAGGAGGAAAATACAATGAGAGGAGGGAAAGATATCCTCCAGATGTTACAGTCTATAATGGGCAAAAAATCGTAAAGATATATAATAGAAGGAATGCAAGATCTTAGGGTAAAAAATAATAATCTTCCAATTTTGATGGAGGTTGAAAATAGATAGGTTCGAGAATTTTCCATTCTCCTTGACCCATAATAATGTCAAGAAAGTCATTCTCTTCCATTGTTAATAGAATTACGTACATCAGTCTAAAAACTTTTTTCAATTTTGTGCAAGACATCGTCCACAAACTAGCAAAGATAGCCATCACCACAAAGGTTTTGCTTTGGTTACTCGTCACTCTTAGTGTAGACACCTAAAAGCTCTCAACTATTGAAGGTGTGACCCACTTAATGCCAAAGAGATTCAACGTTCTCGTTACATTTTCCAAGAAATCTGACAATGGAGAAACAAATTGGAGTGTGTTTCTCATCCTCCAAACCATGTTACATTGATGTATGGAGATAGGGCGTGGTGCGAGAGTTGGTTTTATAGCATCTCATTAGTATTGAGTCTTTGATGCATGACTATCCACATAAATACCTTTACTTTTGGTGGAACTGATACTTTTAAAACACTTTACTAGTATGAAATTGGCTAGAGGTGTGGTGTCTAATGAGGTATCCAAAAAAAGACTCACAAGTGTATTCCTCTGACAGATCCAAATATCAAATTATGGTGTTAGGAAGTGAGAAAAGGTGACTTGGTCCAATTTGAGCTTTTTCATCTTTTCTCACTTCCCTCTTTCTTTTGTATGGGATATGGAGATTCTCCAATTCCCTTGGGCTAGGTAGTACAGGGAAAAGTTGATAAACTTTGATGCGGGTTTGGGGAACGTTGACTGTGATGACTAGTTAGAATGGGTTAGGTGTTCAAATGGAGCCAATAGTTGTTTGGTTTTGATTTTTGAATCAAAATGGGTTCATATAGTGTCAAAAATGTTCGTAATTGTTTGGTGTTAGTTTCCAGGGTTTGGAAATGCAGTTTTTTGAGTTTTTTTGGGACATTTGAAGAAGGCAATTCACTAAGTGCCTTGGTTTAGATAGAGGTGGGGATTTGAAGTTTAAAAGGGGGATAAAGGAATAGATAGTAAGGGATATTTAATAATTTATCAACTATGAGATAGTTGCCAAGGTGGCTAGAGAATCCTTAGCAGGTGAAGCTGTTGCTTCCCTTAATGCTAAATGACTAGTGGAGTCATAGTTTGGAACATGCAAGGATCGAGGATCAAGTGAGAGCGATATGTAAAGGTTAAGAAATGGTGGTATGGGCCATCTAGCTTAGTGTTTTCTAATATAGGAGTTACACCATAATTCTTATAGCTATTATATTTTAGCAAGTTTTTTATACTTGATTGAGGTTTTAGTTCTTATTTAGTAGTAAGTCTTAGTTTGTTATTGTTCTCTATTTAAGAACTCTAGTCAGATCAGATATATAACTAAGTATATGGGTACTGTTTATAAGTATAACTAATTGATTTTTTCTTATTGAATTGAGTGTGTAACAGCTTTGTGATTGTGGTTGTGACAACCAATTTCAGGCTTGTGGCGCCTGTCAATGAATGCCATTGGATTCCTGTGGTTGTGGATTGGATTCATCTTTCTTATTTTCTTGAATTTTTCCCTCTCTTTCTGGACCTTAATTTGCTGTGCTACATCAACAAGCCAAGTTGATTCAATTATCAATAATATGATTAAGTTTTTTTATGTCAATTTTGTTGTTTTGAAACTTTTTCCAGATTGTCACTATCATTGTGCTAACCTTTTCTCATTTTCAACTTCTACATGTAACTTAAATATGTTAGAGAAAAGATGATCCTTTAACTGAGAGGTATCTATCTCTAAAATTATTATATTGAGATGTGCCCTTGTGGGACTTTCAGTTGACAGTCAAATGTGTAGCATTTTCAGGCTATTAATCTACTTATATTTCTTCTCATAATTAATGTTCATGCTATTGAACAAATACAGAAGAGGAGCTTGAAGCTCTAGAGGAGCCCCTGTTTTGTTTTCATACAAGTGGCATCTGATTTATTTCCTGAACATTTTTGTGGCGGAAACGGGTTTTGATTCATGTAGTTCAAATTCTTATTTCAACTTATTTCCTATCTCATGTGCTTTTTCTAGAAAGTTCCTATTTCTCGTACTAATTACAAGAAAATGGTTAAAATGGGTTGAGGGTATGAAAGGAGTAAATGGATTATTTTTTTGGAATTCATTTGGAAACATAAATATCTTTGTTTAAACTTAAAAATTTATTTCAAATAAATTCTGATTTGAAGTAAAACAATGCATTTCCAATTCCATCAAAATTGATAGGATTTGGAAATGAATTATGATAGCTTAAAAGAGAAATTAGTTTATTTATTTTGGTACCTATTTTCACAAAATCATTTAGGGCACATTCTAAATGAAACTAACTTTACAAAAGTGGGTTTTCCAAATAAACTCTACAAAAACAATTCATTTCTTCCAAGCCTACCCTAAATTTATTTTAAATTACTTACATACTGTTTTCACTTTTTCTCTATGTATATCTTAGATGCTCTGTCTTTGGGAAATTAAGTGTTTCTTTGTTGATGTCTTGCAGGATAAACGCTTCCATAATTGGCTGGAAAATGCACGGGACTGGGCTATCAGTAGAAGTAGATTCTGGGGCACTCCTATTCCCATATGGATCAGTGAGGATGGGGAGGAAATAATTGTTATGGATTCAATTGGCAAACTTGAAATGCTTTCTGGTGTTAAGGTCTCTCTCAGTCCTCTTCCCCTATGTGACTTTCTTTTGGGTGCAAATATGGTTGTGTCTGCATGTCTCTCTCTCTATCTATTTTATGAAAAATATGAGTGTTCTTTCCATTGGGAAAACCACCAGATCTGGTGGTTTAAGGAAAGGTAGAACTGTGATTCGAGCTTAATGAGAGGGAGAAGAGGTACCACCTGTTCTGAGTCCTTACGCTGGTACATGTAATTATGGTTCTATTGTTCAATGTTGTATTTGCATTGACCAACACATGTAACTGATGATGTACATGGGTTTGAGCGTTAAGGAAAGGAGGCACTACAAGCCTCCTATGAGCAAAAAAAGTGAAGGTGCTTTGTCAGTTGTTTCAGTGTTAGGAGGAAACTTCTCATTATATTCTACTACTTGCATTCAGAAAATTTGTCTTTGTAAAGGATTTCTTGCTAATACTATGATAGTTGCCATATTCTCGTGTTCTTGATAAGATTTTCTCTTCTTTTCTTTTCATTGAATGTCAGCGGTTTAACCTTGATTGGTGCTGGTAATTCAATTGGCAATCTAAACTCTTGTCCTTTTCTCTCTTTTGGAGCCTTAATGTGATAAATTAGTTGTTATATACTAGTTACTTAAAAACCTGCATTTTAACTATTTGAATTTCTGTTGATCTTTCTGCTGTTATGAAGAAATGAGACTCCATGAGTTATTTTCATTATCTTCATTGCTCACTGCTATTGTACCATTTTATAGGTGTTTGATCTGCATCGTCACAATATTGATCATATCACAATCCCGTCTAGCCGTGGTCCTGAATTTGGTGTTCTCCGACGAGTTGATGATGTAAGATGCCTGAACTTTGGCTGATATGATAGCATGGGCTGTCCATTGGTTAAAATTTTGGTATAATTTTTTTTTTTATTTCGCAGTATTAAAAACTTAAAAACATAATATGCGCTTTTGTGATAATGTTCTTCTAGCATGTCTGTTCGAAAACCTAGTTAACTTCCTTCAGGGCCCTCTCTTTTTGTTTTTGTTTTTTCTTTATGAGTGAGGTTTAAGATATTTGATTCATAAAAAATAAATATATAATGTTAATTTCACGTTGTTTTTTAGGATATTTGATTCATAAAAAAAATATATAATGTTAATTTCACGTTGTTTTTCTTTTTCATTTTTTTCTTCATATGTAGGTTATATACTGGTATAAAATCATAACTAAATTAATTATATCAGCTTTTCCTGGGTATTTGCGTGGTGTCATTAATAAATTTTGATTATAAAATAGAATGAGTAGATGTAAATTGTTTTTCATATATAAAGTTCTGGTTTTGGTTTTGGGATCAGGTCATAGGTCAGCTTAGGTTGAAATTTTAAAGCAAGCTGGCAGCTCGTTTTGCAGATTTCTCTCATTGTGTGACCTATGGTTCTCTTAGACTTAGTACTGTATAAGATTTTTGGAGAAATCATTCCAATCTGTTTATTGCTAAAATCTGAGTGCAAATAAATAGAGAAGTGTTGCAAACTTATGCCTACAACCTAGGATTTGTTTAACCATGGTATTAGTTCATTGTTTATCAGTAGCTAACTAGCTTTATTAACTAGCCAGAATTCTAACATTTTTCTAAATAACTGAAAAATATGATCTGAGCACAAATAAATTGGAAGACGGGTAACATCTTCCTGAAATCTAGGATTTAATAAACTATGATTTTAGTTCATTGTTTTTCAGTAGCTAACTACAATGGTCGTATTAGCCTAGGATTCTAACAGTTATTTAAATAACTGAACAATGGAAAGTCCAAAGTAAAAGACATCTAAACCCAATCCGAACAGCGAAAGGGTCAGTGTTTTTTGCTTGCTGTCCAAAAGTCCTTCCCCGGACTTGTTAATGCTCCATATTTTCATCCATGTTATTGGCTGTAACAGATAGGAGGGTTTTACTTCATTACGAATTTGATATTTAGTAGGATTTAGAAAGTTGTAGCATTATCATAGATTATTTTGGCTAAAAACAAATACACATTAACTTTCTCTTTCTCTCTCTCTCTCTCTCCCCTTTTTCATGGACTCTCCTATCCCTGCCAAACAACCCACAAACTGCTCTCAATCTCTCTCTATCTCTGTCTCTCTCTTCTCATGGACTCTACTCCTTGGGAACTCGATTGATGTTCTTTGAGAAGGAGACAAAGTGGGTGCTCAGGCTCATTTTCACAATTCTTCTTGGAAATAGGAGAGGCTTCACGGGTTCGGAGTATGATGGGTAGTAAACATATCTTGTGGTTGGAATTAAGAGTAAACAAAAGTGGTAGGTACCTTGCCATTACTAAAAGGCCGCAAGAGAAAAGGATGAAGATTTATATCCTTGAGGGTATGGAAGCTAATGGCTTGTGGAGGATGGCAAAGGTAGTTGGCGAGTTGTTTGGTACTGTTTTCACACCTCCGAGGAAAAGAAATGTGGAGGTTTCTTGCACGGGTTTTGAAGAGGAAGAATACAGAGGCCATTGCTAGCGGTTATGGGCAACTGGTGCTGTCCCAGATACAATATGAAGTTAAAGATCAAGTGGGAGGTGGTGCTTATGGGGGAAAAGGCGAAGACGTTCGCAGAATTGGTGGCTAATATTGTTTATCGGGTTAAAAAGAAGAGACTCTATACTAAAATGGATCATGCTTTTTTTTTCCTTAAAATTTAAAAACCTATCTCACGTCAGGCCAACACAAGCGGGCTTGAAGTTTGGTTTTAAGAACGATAGAACAAGCTTATTTGTGCATCAAACTTGGCCTAACCACAAAAAAACCCTTTGCCTGCGGAAAAAGGAAAAGGCATTCTGTTGCAGACGAAACTCTGGCAGAGGGAGAGGGGAACAGTGGTGTAGCAAGCATGTGCCAGTGCCAGAATTAGAATCATGATCAATGAAGGCTGGAAAAAGCCTTCATTCAGAGCCCCTTATAACTAGCTTTGATGAAGGGGAAAAAGAGGACTATTGTGGGGAGTGCTATTTGATGGCATTGCAAAAATTGAATGAAGAGTTGGACCAGTTTCAAGGAGAGGGGAAATCTGACTTGAGAGAGGGGGAGTTCCAAGTTGTTTAGGCTGTGAGGAGAGAATATTGGAGCAAGTGGCTCCTCTAGATTGTAAAATTTGATGAAGCAGGAGGGCTGAAGAACAGTCTAGAAAGGGTGAGTGAGAGGTAAGATGACTATAGTGAATCAATGAGAGGTGAGATGTGACGTATCAAAATAAGTGTTAAACAATATTCAGAGAGTCAACAAATGTTGTATTAGTTAGTTTTAAGGGGTTCGCAGACCAACTCCTAGAGCTTTTTTCAGATATAGAAGACAAAAAAAGGGAGAGGAATTGTGGCAGGTGAAAAATACTGAGCAACCTTGTATTATTATTTTTCTGTATATGTACAGGCTATTCCCTTCACTATATATATATATATACATTTTCTGTTACATAAGATTAGGAAAGAATCTAGGGTTAATTAGCCAATCTCCTAAACTTTAGGATCTGATTATTACTCTTGATTTGTTATTCTAAAAATCCTCCTATAATAATTCATCCGCAATTTCCTACACTCCCCCTCAAGCTGGTGAATAAAGGTCCACCATTCCCAGTTTATTAATGTTCTCATGAAATATATTATTAAATAAACCTTTTGTCATTACATTTGCTAGCTGACGCCCTGTAGGAACATATGGTGTATAAATCAGACCACTATCTAACTTTTCTTTAATAAAATGTCTGTCTATCTCGATGTGTTTCATGCGGTTATGTTGCACAGGATTGTGGGCAATGCTTATAGCTGACTTGTTATCACAATATAGTCTCATAAGTCTGCTCCATTGAATTTTCAGGTCTTCTAAAATAATTTTGACCAAATATTAATTCACATGCTCCTGCTGCCATATCTCTAAACTTAGCTTCTGCACTTGACCTTGTTACTACACTCTGTTTTTTGCTTCTTTAGGAAATTAAGTTCCCTCCAAGGAATGTATAGTAGCTCGTGGTTGATCGTCTATCAACTGTTGATCCTGCCAAATCAACATCTGTGTATACTGCAAGGTCAATGTTTGATGCTTTCTTGAATAGAATTTCTTTGCCAGGATGTGCTTTTAAGTAATAAAGGACTTGATAGGCTGCCTATAGATGAACTTCTCTAGGATCATGCATAAACTGACTAATGATGCTAACCGAGTAGTCTATGTCTGGCGAAGTATGGGCAATGTAAATGAGTTTTCCAACAAGCCGTTGATATATCTCTCTATCCATTGTTTTGTCTCCAAGAGTTTCACCTAGTCTGTGATTCTATTCAATGGGAGTTCCAATCGGTTTGCTAGCCATCGTTCCTGTCTTCTTGAGTATATTTGTAACATATTTTTGTTGAAAGATAAAATTTCCTTATCTAAATCAAGCTACTTCAATCCCAAGAAAATATTTTAACTTTCGTAAATCTTTTATTTCAAATTCTTTGGCTAGACACTCCTTCAAGACTTTCTTTTCGACCTCATCATTTCCTGTCACTATGATGTTGTCTACATACACTATTAATATCGTGATTCCCCCTGAAATCGAATGTTTGATGAAAAGTGTATAATCTCCTTGACTTTGTTTGTATCCATTAGCTAGCATTACCTTGGCAAACCGTCCAAACTAAGTGCGAGGTGATTGTTTCAACCCATATAATATCATTTTTAATCGGCAAACCTTGTGATCATTAGCACCATTGAACTCTGGTGGGAGGCTCATATAAATCTCTTCTTCTAGCTCTTCATGAAGGAAAACATTCTTCACATCATATTGTTATAATTCCCAGTCAAAGTTCATAGCCATAGATAACAAAATTCTCACCGTGTTCATCTTTGCTATTGGAGCAAATGTTTCTTGGTAATGCACCCCATATGTTTGAGTATATCCCTTAGCAACCGGCCTTGCCTTATAGCGTTCTAGAGATCCATCCGCCTTAAATTTTACTATAAACGCCCACTTACAGCCCACTAGTTTCTTACCTTTAGATAAATCAACTAATTCCCAAGTTTCATTCTTTTGTAATGCATCCATTTCTGACTTGTTCTCCATTTCTGTCTCCATAACAAGTCTCCATTCTCTCTTTGATAATGCTTTAGACAATTAGTTAGGAATAGGAATTGTGTTTAGGGTTGAGAGAAAACTTTGATGGCTTGGAGAGAATTTCTGAAAAGTCACAAATTGAGACATGTGATATTGGCCTTTTTGTGCATTCTCGGGTTTGTTTTCTCAAGGCTATAAGCAGATTCAGATTAAGGTTAGGTTGATCACTGTTGGAAAGAGAATCTACTTGTGGTATAGTTAGATTTGGTTCACAGATTGTTACCTCATTTTCGGGAGTCTGTTCAGTGAATTGATCCTGCCTTGCAGTCATGTGGTTCTTGGTTTTCTTGTGGCTATTTAGACTGTAATTGTGAAGGAGACATTGAAGCTAAAGGCCCATTTTGTGATCTATGTGACTCGGGTGAGGGCATTTCTAGTGGTCGCAAACTTAACTCCTTATCTTCAAGTATAGGCAACTCCCTCCGAAGATAAGAAGTAAAAAAATATGGTTTATTTTCAATAAAAGTAGCATCAGCTGAGACATAGAGCTTCTTATTAGGAGGATGATAACATTTATAACCCTTTTGAGTTGAGGAGTATCCCACGAAGACACACTTAATAGCTCTAGGATCTAGTTTCCCTCTGTTATGTCTATGAATGTGAACAAAGGAAGTGCACCCGAATACTCGAGGAGTAAGATTGAATGATTTTCTAATGTCAGGGTAGGATTAAGATAAGATTTCGAGTAGACTTTTAAATCTTAAGACTGTGAAAGGAATTCTATTTATGACATAGACTGATGTGAGGACAGCTTCTCTCCAAAAGGATTTTGGTACATTTTGTTGGAATAATAAAGCTCTAGTACACTCAAGAAGATGTCGGTTTTTCCTTTTTGCCACTCCATTTTGTTGTGGAGTGGTAATGCAGGATGATTCATATATAATCCCCTCATTTTGAAAATAGGGAGTAAAAAATTGGTTGAAATAATCACGAGCATTGTCTGATCGAATACTCTTTATTTTTGTACCAAATTGGTTTTGAATCATTGAATGAAAGGTGGGAAAGATACAACTCACATAAGATTTATTTTTGAGCAAGTATATCAAGGAGACCCTTGTACAATCATTAATAAAACTCACAAACCATCTATGTCCTGAGATACTTGGAATAGTGGATCCCAAATGTCACTATGTACCAAAAGAAGCGAGATGATGATCTATTATTACTGATTGGAAAAGGTACACGAGTGTGTTTCGCATGCTCACAAATATCACAATGGAAAGATTGAACATCCAAACCCTTGAACAAGGTAGGAACATTATTTTCAATGCAGAAAAGGACACATGACCTAGATGCCTATAATGTAGCCAAATAACATCTGTATTGGAAGAAGAAAACACCGAAAACAAAGCTGGTTTGTTCAATTCTAGTTGACTTGGTGTATTTAGGTAATAGAGTCCATTATGCTCTTTAACAAGTCCAATCCTCTTCCTTGACTCCTGGTCTTGAAATTCACAATAGGAAGCATTGAATATAACACAACCAGTTAGATCACGGGTAAGTTTTTGTATGGAAATCAAATTTGTTGAAAGTTGAGGAACATGGAGAATATTTTGAAGTATTAGTTCTAGGGTGAGTTGAACATCTCTTACTCTAGCTACTGTGATTGTATAACCATCAGCAACTCCAATTTTTTGGTTGCTTGGGCAAAGTTTATAGGTCTTAAACTAGCTAGAGCTATGAGTCATATGGTCACTGGCACCAGAATCAAGGATTCAGGCATTCCTAAACTCATTACATAAAACATTCAATCCAAGAGATATTAGAGTGTTACTTGAAAGTGTCAATGAATACATACCTTGAGTTGATGTCTGAGGACTGGACTTTGGTGTAGATATTTCCACAGTTCCTAACAAGCTTTAAAGTTTTTCAATTTCGTCCATACTAAGTCCTCCAAAGACTTGAGTTGAATCTTGAGTGGACATATAAGCTTGTCTCTGGCTTGGTGCTAATTGTCCTCCTTCCTGTCTCCATTCAAGGCTGTTTGTGGAGGGTTTTCCATGTAATTTCTAGCATCGTTCCTTGGTATGTTGTGGTTTCTTACAGTATGTGCACCACATCTCATCACGATCTTTGTGAGCACTCGATTGGTTAGACTTGTCTACAGCCGTTATGTCAAGTGTTAGCCATTGTGACTTAGAGCATAATAGGGCAGAATTATCTATTGATGGCTACTGCGCACTTGCTGCAGTTTAGATCCTTTGTTCTGTAATGATCCAGTTCTTGCCACTGATGAACATTGGCATATTCGGGCACAGTTTTCGACCCTTGTTTTGCCCCTATTGTCTTGATCTTGATATCATATATGAGAGCTGTATCTTTGACCTTTGAATATGTTTGGTAGAGAGTATCCCGGATTGTCTTTGCTGTTGACAGAAACATGCATGTGTCACTAATTTCCAGCGTCATGAAATTTCATAATCAAGACATAATCATTGAATCTTCTACCTCCCATGCTTCTGCATTGGCAGTTCCGGTTTTCGGTCCCTGCTCTAGTAAATGACCTAACTTTCCTTTTCTTTTCAAAGAGGTTCGAACCAATTGAGACCTCTTCAAATAATTTTTTCCATTTAATCTATACACTGCCTGAATATTCTGAAGCTCTGTTGTGGCACGGGCAGTCTGTTCATCCTCAACTATCGAAGGTGCTTGAGCCGAAGATGTGGTATCCGTCATGACTAAATATGATCGGACAATAGTAAAGAATAATAAGGGTAAGTGTCAAAGTTCAGCAATGAAGGTTGAGAGAGAAACCAACGATTAAGGCTGAGAGAGAAGCCGACCGAAGTTCAGCAATGAAGGCTGAGAGAGAAACCACCAATTAAGGTTGGAATTGCAATGATGGTCGGCTGTAAGTTGCCCTAGTTTTTCCAGAAATCCTAGCCTTACGGCTCTTATACCATGAAAAATACTGAGCAACCTTGTATTATTATTTTTTTGTATATGTACAGGTTTTTTCCTTCACTATAGATATATATATATATGTATATACATTTTCTGTTACATAAGATTAGGAAAGAATCTGGGGTTAATAAGCCAATCTCTTAAACTTTAGGATCTGATTATTACCCTTGATTTCCTATACTAAAAATCCTCTTATAATAATTCATTCACGATTTCCTAACAGCAGAATGACAAAGTTATTGACGAAGAAGAAACAAGAGGTTGATAGGGGTAGAAAATTGGGAAGATTTTGTTTATCCATAAATTATTGAAAAGACTGGTAGAGGAGCGAATGGAAGTAAGGATGGGGCGATTATTGAATTGCTATGATTGGGAATATTATCTCATGGAATGTTGGGAGGGTTGAATAAATCTAAAAAATGGAGATAATTTAAAGGTGCTTATCAAGGTGGAAGAGAGACGTGGTTGCCTCCAAGAAACTAAAATGGCATCAATCTTAAAAACGTATCAACACATTATTGGGAGATGGGTTGGAAGGTTTTGCTTGCTATTGGGACTGGAGGGGGGAATTTATAGTGATGTGGAATGGATGAGTGATGGAAATTGAAGGCTATCATGTGTACTTAATTAATAGGTCATCTAAAGAAGATGTGTGTCCACAGGGGCATACGAGAAAGGGGAGGGTAAGGAGTGGGAGTGGTTTTAGAGGATTTTAAAAAGTGCAGGGACATATGAGATTTTTCTTGGGTGCTTGGTGGTGATTTTAATAAGGTTCCTAATTCTCATGAAGGGTTGAGAGAGAATTTCTCAAGGCCTTGTGTGGAAGAGTTAAAACTATGGACATACTAGATTTGGTTGATCTACCACTTTGTAGGCTTAGGTGGACTTGGTCAAATTTTAGGGATAGTCTTAGTTTCTCTAGAATTAACAGATTTTTAGTATCAACCTCTTTTTACCTCTAAATATCAAATATGGTCCAAACGTTTCCTGATCGGGGCACTCTGGACCATTTTATGTTATCCTTGGAGTTAGATGTATTACTTGGTGGCTAAGTCTGTTATGTTCCCTGGTTAAGGATTGAGTTACCAAGCGATTAACAACAAAATTGTCTTATAGTAAAGAGTTAACACCCTTATTCTTATTGCGAGAACGACTTCTTTTATGAGAATAGATTACAATTCATCAAAGGGAGCTGTTAGCTTGGACCTTGTTAGAGAGAGCTCTAATATTGTAGTTTAAGGTAATATTCTAATTTGTCTTTATTAATAGCAAAATACCATTTTATATACAGTTTTTATTTAGGAATCTAAATCTAATTAGGAATACTTTACTAAAATGTTAGAAAATTCTCTACTATTTAAGATTCTAATACTAATAGAAAATTATATATTATTTAAGAATATAATACTAATTAAGATTCTAATTATTTAAGAATCTAATAGTAATTAGAATTTTCGAGTTTAATTGAACTTCAATTTGGTATTATTCCTGCTTTACAAGTGTATCCATAACATTACCCCCCCTCCTGCGGTTCTTCAAGCTTGTCTTCAATCTTGAAATGTGGAATTAGTTGGTTCGTTGGTATTTTCTTGTTGCTCAGAACCAGTGTCGTATCAATCTCAAGTCAGAATAGTCGTTTACGTTGGTAACTTAGAACAAATGCCTCATCGTAGTTATAATACAACTCTTTCAGCCTCCTTTCTGCCATCTTTACCCTTGTTAGTTTCTGTACAAATGGAGAGAAAATGCTATCAGATTGTGTCGTAACGTTGCTGTACTGTGGATTCAGTGTTTTCTAAACTGAATTGTTAGGCTTGGTTACGGATTGAGAACGATCACTATAATTGTGTTCAGTCATAATCCACAACTGTTGTTTCCTTTCAAAAACTTTGGCTATGCTCATTATATGCACAAGAGTGGTGGGCGATTGCATATCAACCTCTAAACAGAGAGAATTGATCAGTCCTGCTGTGAACAAATTGATTTTTCAATCACGAGCTTACCGTAGATGCTTAGGCCAACAGTCTTTGAAATTGTTTTTGATATCCCTCAATTGAGCCCGTTTGCTTAAGATTGACCAATTCGTCCAATAGGTTGCTTTGTAGGGACGATCCAAATCGTAAGATGCAATACTTCACAATCATTTCCCATGAGATGTCCAACTCTTTTTATTGCAACTTAATGTAACAAAGTTAGGATTCTCTTAACATGTGAAAAGCTGTTAGACTAACTTTTTCGGAGGCAGTAGTTCGCTGATTAGTAATGAATTACTTGCATTGATGGAGTCATATCCAAGGATCTTCTATTCCGTCGTAAGTGAGGAATCTAGTTTGGTGTAACATGGGATAATTCCTTTGTTTTCCAATTTTGTGTTTGTAGTGCACGATTCCGACTGGTTGTCAATGTGATTGGATTGGACTGTGTGGCTATTATCGGTTTTTATTCCGCTTTCTAAATCCTTGTTGTGCGACTGGGTAGCTATCTGAAGAAGAGTCTCCATATGTTGAGACAGTTGTTGCAACTTAGCATCCATCCAAACCTCTGATTCAACTACCAGATTTTTTACTTCCTTGCGCAGTCCTTGCTCGCCCATGGTGTTTGACTCTGATATCAAATTGTTAACTTCTCTGGTTAAGGATTGAGTCATTGGGCGATTAACAACAAAGTTATTTTCTAACAAAGGGTTAACACTTTTGTTCTTATTGTGAGAGTGATTTATTTTGTAAAAATAGATTATAGTTCATCAAAGGAAGATGCTACCTTGGATCTCGTTAGAGAAAGTTGCAATCTCGTAATTTAAGGAAATATTTTAATTTGTTTTTATTAATAACAAACATGCCTTTTTGTATAGGAATTACAATTCTTATTTAGAAATCTTAATATAATTAAAATTTAAGTCTAATTAGAAATCTCTACTAAAATTTTGAAAATTCTATACTATTTAGAAATTTAATATTAATGGAAAATCATATATTATTTAGAAATCTAATATTAATTAGGATTTCGAGTTTAATTGAACTTCAATATCTTATTATTGTTGTCCTTCAAGTGCATCCATAGCAGAGTCCTTTTATATTTTGTAACAATTGACTTAAGGTGCTAGAGTTCGAAGACAGTCAAGGATTAAGAGGCAGCTATGGTGGGACATACTAGCTTTAGGGTTAGAAAGAAATTAAAGGATGTGAGCAAAAAAAATTAAATAGTGGAGCAAGGCCAAATATAGGGAGCCTTGACAATAAGGAAGAGCATAACAAGTTATCAAAGGAAAGAATGGAGACAAAATCAAGCTCTTTATGGATAAAAGAAAGGGGGATAGAAATAACAAATGCTTTCACCACATTGCCAGTTGCTGTAGAAGATATAACTATGTGGAAGCGATGGTGATGAATTGCTAATTTATTAAAGGGAATAAAGAGCCAAGGAAAGGGGTTAGAGACTATTACATGCAACTGTATTCAGAAGAAGCATTGCCGCCCAACTATTGATGGCATTGATTTCAATACCTTGGAGGATAATGAGAGAGTGGTGCTGGAATCTCCTTCTTCCTAAGGATGAGATTCTAGAAGCTCTAAGGAGTTGCAAATGAGACAAGACTCTGAATCTAGATGGTTTGACATGAGCTTCATCCTATAAAATTGGGATTGGATGAAAGATGACATTTTTTCTAAGATAAAGATGATGTTATCTTGCTGTTTGAAGAGTTCCACTAACATGACTCCTTTATATCCACTGTTAGCTCTACCTTTTCGGTTCTCATTCTTAAAGTGGCTGGGGTGTCAAACATAAAGGAACTAAGGCTCATCAGCTTTGTGGGTAGTATTTATAGCTGGTGGCAAAAGTCTTAATGAGAAGGCTGAGCAGAGTGGTTGGAAAGGTCATATGGGAATGTCGACTGGCCTTTGTTGAAGAAAGGCAAATCCTTGATGTTGCATGATTGCAAATGAAGTGGTGGATAACTTATTAAGAATGGTGATGCTTTCGTTCATCTCCTTTGCAGTTATGGGTAATGTGATGCTTCAAACTTTTTAAGGCGTCCAGAAGCCTTAAGTAGGGAGACCTGCTTTCCCCATTTCTCTTTATTCTTGTAATGGAGGCCTTAAACAAATTAATCAAATAGGCTAGAGCTCACAAGCTTTTCAGGGGCATAGTGGTGGGTGAAAATTGTGATTCACTTGAGGTTACCGATCTATTTTTTTGTAGATGACATGCTTATGTTTTGCAAGCCTTAATTGCAATTCTTACTGAATATTAGGTGTGTTCTCCTATGGTTCCAAACTATTTCTGGCATTAAAATAAACATGTCAAAATCTAAATTGGCCTAGATGGGATATAAATTGGATTTTGGAAGCCTGGCTAGTATTGTGGGATGTAGAGTGACTAATTTTCCTATGAACTATCAGGGTCTCTCCCTAGGCACTAAATTAAATGATTTCTCCACTTGAGATTCTATTATAACAGACTGGAAGCGAGACTAGTGGGTTGGAAGAGGAATTTCCTGTCAAATGAGAAAAGACTGATGCTTACCAAGAGTACACCTTCCAATTGTCATTTGTAAATGGAATATGGTTCTTTGACTGCCAATAATATGGTTCTCGGGATTCGGTTGCCTGGGTAGTAGTCAAAGAATCATAAGGAGCGGTCTTGGTAAAAAGTCAAATGATTGAGTTGAATAACAATTTGCAAGGGAAGTAGCTCTAGGAATTCATGAAAGAGAGTGATAGTTTGTGGTCGGCGGGTGATAGGAGCAAAGTTCCGCACTGAGAGTATGGGTTGGTATACAAGGACATCAACTAGGTCTCTTTGAGTCGACTTATGGAGGAAAATTGGTATGGGAAGAGATGAGTTCCAAGAAGTTATAGCTTGGAAGGTTAGAGCATGGCTAGTGTGAGATTTTGGCTGGATGAATAGAGGGAGGGTGTTATATTACCTCTAATTTATTCCTTGGTTTGCAACAAAGAACATCGGCAAGTTCTTTTTTCAATTCAGAGGGGAGTGGAATCTGGGCAATTGATATGGTAAGGAATCTAAATGGTTGGGAGGTAAATGAATATGCTGATTTGTTAAATTATTTGTCTCAAAGGGGAAAGAACCTCAGATGTTCTGGATAAACAGAGGTGGAAATTGAGCCAGAAAAGAGAGTTTCCGGTGAAGTCCCATTATTCCGATTTAACTGTAAGTGGTAGAATTATTGAAGAATTTTTCTGGAAACTAATTTGGAGGTTAAAGCATCTCTTAGAATTGGTCCTTTTTGGCTGGGAGTTAGTGCGCGGATGTATTCTTAGTATAAATAACTTGATCAAGAGGGAGAAATCATACTGAATGGATGTTATGCAAGAGAGATGTAGAATCTATCAACCATCTTCCTTTATGCTATCCTGTCTCCTATCACAGTGGTGTCTGGCTTGTGACCTCATGGGTTGAATTCCGTGGTGGCCAAATGGGTAAAGGAGGAGATTTGGGCTTGGAAGGGTATGCATGGAGATCAGAGCCACAACAAAAATCTAGACCTTATGCCTTTGGCTACCCTTTAGATCATATGGAAAGAGAGGGACAGAAGAATTTTTCAGGGCATGGAACGGTCTTTTAACATGATAAAGGATTCTTGTTTAGAGACTTGATTTTTTGATTAAAATCATTCTCTCTATTTTGAAGAGGATTTTGCGAATTTGATTGATATGTTCATAGAATTATAGAGCTTTTCTTTTAATATTGTACTTTCTATTTCAAAAACTAAATCATAGATATTTTAGTTGTGGTTGCATTGATATAATTGTATTAGCTTGATTAAGTTTTAAGCTATTATTAATTCAAATGGTTGTTCTAGTCTCATTATTCTCCATTTTTCTGCCCCTTCTAATATTTTCTCTCCTTGATCTCTTTATTTAACATCATTTGGTATCACAGAACTAACAGGTTATTTGCTTGACTTAATAGGCCTGTAATATAGTGACTATTTTATTGGACACTCCTATTAATAGAGGTTTTTTCTTTTTCTGGTCTGGATTGGAAAAATGGGCTCCTCTGGACCAAAGTCCTTGGTTCAGGTAGAAAGGGATTGAAAAAATCCAGTTTGGTTTTCGGTCAGGGTGGAACTGATTACAAAAAATATATATTTTTTTGTTTTAATTTTTATTTATTAATTTCTATTAATAAAAAAATAATGGTAATTTGGTCAATTTCAGTCCAGTTATCCCTTATTCTGTCTTTGATTCGGTCTGGTCTCATTCAGTTTTGGACCAATAAATACCCTTACCTCTTAAAATGTTTGGTCACCAAATCATTAGCCAATGAAATTGGATTACAGCAGATGTTATAATTGTGATTCATCTTATAATGGTCATGAGTCACGATTACAGTCTATCCAAAAATTTTCTGGATTGTCTTAATTTCTGTTTTTATTATGACCTTGGACTATAGAGGACAAAAGAGTGGGCTATTTTATTTTTCCCCTAAAATGCAAAACCTTAGTTTTGCATGATTTCACTAAATTTAGGCATAATCTTGTCTTGCAGGTATTTGATTGTTGGTTTGAGAGTGGATCCATGCCCTATGCTTATATCCATTATCCATTTGAAAATGTTGAACTTTTTGAGGAAAACTTTCCTGGACATTTTGTGGCTGAAGGGCTAGATCAAACTCGTGGATGGTTTGTCCTTTCCTTTCTAGTTCATATTTGATTTTACGTTTCAAATTACATGCACATCATAATTATTTAAAGTTGCCTAACAATATCTATCGAATTTTTATATGTGGTACTTTGAATTTTTTGGGCCACAATTAGTCTTTGGCACATTTTGTAACGTGGTGAGCGGACTCTTTTTTGGGATGGGCTTCCAACAATTAGTGACACTAAATTACAAAAACACTATGTTCGTAATATCTTAATTGAGGCTTGAATATTTTTGAATTAAAAATGTAAATAATATATTAGCATGGTACCAAAAAAGGGGGTACCAACCTGTTTACAAAAGATTTGCAGTGTAGTTAACATGTTAATGACAATCCCAAAATTTTCATCACTCATAATATCATGTCCTAACAAGTTTGTCCCAAAATAATTAATCTACCTATCTCTTAGTTTATATAACCCTACTTTTTTTCTCTCGAATGCTCTAGTATTTCTTTCTTTTCAAAGAATCCAAAAAATGGTCAATGGAACCGAAGTAATAACATTGCCATTGATTTTTAGCCGATCTCAAGCCCAAATTTCATCCATAACATTCCCAGCCATAACCCAATTAATTCCCAGCAGCCTGTAAATTATACTCTACAAGGTATAAGCTACAGGGCACCATAAAAGTAAGTGATTGGAAGTTTCCTCTACACACATACAAAGGTAGCATCTATTAACAATAACCTGCCCCCTCCTTTTTAATTTCTCTATAGTGAGAATGCTTTTCCTGCATGCTTCCCAAGCCAAAAAAGCCACTCTTGGAGGAACTTTGGAATTTCCAACTTTGGTTAAAGGGGGAACCCCAAATGTCTTCTCCATCCCCGCCAAACAGAAATCTGTAGTATGACTGGACAGAAAATTTTTCCCTTTTTTTAATTTCCAGAAGTCCTGATCTGAGCCCTCTTTCACATTCTGCTTCTCCAAAATTGACAAAAACTCTTCAAACTCTTGAATTTCCCAATCATTTAAATGTTTGTTCACTCTAACAGACCATTCAACACAATCATTGCAAATCCGATATGCATCAGCCACCACCATTGATGCTTGAATATGATGTCAATAAATTCAATTATCTCATATTATGATGCTTAAATTCCTTTTCTGATTCTTTCCTTCTACATTTCTATTTTGTTCCTTGTGCTCTATATTTGTTTGTGAAGTGTTTTGTAGAATACTCATAGAGGTACAGAGCCTTTGGCAATCATAATTTTTTCCTCTTATCCACTCTTACAAATATGATTTAAATATTCTGTAATTTAACTACAAAAAGCTAGGTTGTGGCTTCCTGTTCTTTATTTTTGTATAACATAGGACAAATAGGGTTTATTTAAACCTAACTATCTGTGATATTAGAGGAAATTATGTGGGAATATAGAAGAATAGGAGAAAAACCAGGGAAATAGGAGATGGGGTGGAGGATTGCAGGAAGAGAGTGACATAATAAGTAAGTTGGAGAATGCATGCCATGGTAAAGAACACAAGGGCAATAGCAGGAAATGAAACCTTGAACATTCTCAATTTAAATTATCTACTTCTCTCTAGATTGTAGTCTATAGTTTTCATAATAGAAGAAACATTTGGCAATAACTATATGCTTGTTTGGAAGGATCATCATAAACGAATAAAGGTGTGTTGTTTAAGGTACATAAAATTCAGCCAAAACTGCTCGTGTAAGGCACTAGATACTATAATGTAGATGGGGAATCAGCCCTTTTGCCTACCACATTAGTGTATCACCCCTCCTTTCTTTCGGAGTAGTCGTAATCACTACTTGAGCCATAAAAGGTGCTTTTGAATGACCTGTAGGCACTAATTATAGCCCTAATTACAGCTAATAAGGAAATTATCAAAATAATAAAATATGAATTCAAAAGTTTATGAACTCAAAATTTACCTAAGTAGCCTAAGTAAATTGCTTTCTTCTAACTAAAACTTTTCCAACTTGAGATTTTTGTACTTTGCACTAGTTTCCCAATGTGTGAAAACTTCTCTAATTTGAAGTGACAAAGCTTCATGAGACATCAGAGAAGTGGGGATAGATTTACTTTATCTCGTTCAGGCTTACAAGAGTGTTTTAATAATATCAAGCTTGATGAATAACCTAGAATCCACTAGGGTTTATTGGTATCCATCAAGAAACTAAGGATTCTTGGAATCCATCAAGAAGAAACTTATTAATTAAAATAGTAATAATCTTAAACCATGGAACTTACATATATAGTATTGATATACTAATCTTAAAATAATAATTATTAGTAATAAGGAAATCTAATACTAGATTAATTAATACAATATATAGTATTGTAGACGGAGAATGATAAGACTTCTAACATTTTTGAGTGGGAGAATATTCAACAAATACACACTTAAAAGTTTTGGGTTCTAACTTGCCCACATTTTTAGAATAGACAAAACAAACATATTCAAATATCTTTGAAGGAACAATATAGAAATTTTTTCCTTACAAAACCTCTAGAGTTTCTAAAATCAAGAGTTTTCAAAGACATTCTGTTTTTAAAATAAGTGGTTAAAAAAACTGCATATCTCCAGTAACGTTTCGGTAGATTCATGTTGAATATAAGAGATTGAACTATCTCTAATATGTGTCTATTTTTTCTTTCAGCAACACCATTTTGTTCACTGGTATAAACACAACTTATTTGATGGATTATTCTATTAGATTTTAAGTAACTACAGAATCCACCATGCATATATTCTGTACTGTTGTCTATTATTATAATCTTAATTATCAAACTGTGTACATATAATTTTATGAAATGATTGCAAGCATGAGAACATATCACTTTTTGCTGTCAACAGATAAATCTATGTTAATATAGTACAAATAATCAATAAAAGTAACAAATTATCTATATCAAAATGAAGAGATATTATGAGTAGGTCCCCAAACATCAGAGTGAATAGTCATAAAATGGGTCGGATTTCTATGGTCATTCACATGATAGAAGCTCCTTATTTATTTAGTTAGCTCACATGCATCACAAAATAAGAAATTTATGGAAGTTCTTTTAAACAAGTTAGAATATAATTTTTCTAAAGCGAAGAAAGAAAGATGTCCCAACCATTGATGCAATTGTACGATTTCCTGATTGACTTCCATATTTTCGAAGACAACTTGATTCCCAATTACGCTTTGAGTTCTATTAAGCCGTATAAACCATCTATAGTCTACCAGTACCAATTATCTTCTCTATTTGAAGATCCTGAAGGACACAATAGTGATAAAAAAATTTAATTTTACAGTTAAAATCTCTAGTGATGGCACTAATTGATAAAAACTGTCAGAAAACCTAGCTACATGAAGGATTGAAAACAGAGTAATGATGGGAGTACAATTAATAGAATATGTTCTAGATACAGAAGTGTATGATCCATCTCGCATATGAACATTTTTCTCTTTAGTACAAGAAAAATCTGTTAAGAAGTTTTTAGAAGAGCTTGTCATATGTTTGTTAATTGCAGAATCGATAATCTAAATATTATAATTAGAGATAATAGAGAGAGGAGCAATACTTGGTTTTACCAAAATTAACATACTAATCGTTGATGAAGGGTTATTCGAAGTAGAAACAACCAATCTCTTTGCTTTTGTCATGATTTAAAGTAATAGAGAAAGAACAACACCTAATAGCTAATCTCACAGGGATAAAACAAACCTTCTAACCAACACCAACAGAGTTGGGAACAACATGATTAGGTTAGAAAGAAAATATTCTGCGAGCCCGTAGTTGGTTACCAGAAACAGGCTGGTCCGACGAGGAAGCAGCGACAAAAGCAGTGATGCTCGAAAACACGGAACTAGAGAAGGTCGGTTGGCTCGGTGCATGGAGGAACCAGATCTGAACAGTTTTATGTGTGGCGAAATGCCTGGATCCAGTTTCGCGCGTGGTAGGTGCTTGAAGATAGGGGCTTAAGAAATGTACGTGGCAAGTTGAAGAGATGAATGGCCAATAGACAGGTGTGCGAAAAGCTTCGATGATGTGCGCGGCGGCCGCGTGAAGGCAGAAGCTGGAGAGGCGCAATTCGAGCCGAATCGTGTGCGACAAGCCCAAATATGTCTCAATTGGGATTTTCTGCTAGCATTGCGATGCGATTCAGGCTGATTAAGGTTTTTCCGGCTGCGCATGTTGCTCACATGCCTTGGAGATGGTTACCAGAGTCAGAGGGGTAGGCCGGCGATGAGGTTACGACTTTGTTTGCGGTGGTAGTGAGAGTAGATCTTAATAAATGGATACCAACTTAGCCTATTGTATTAGTATATGGTTTGAGAAAAAATTTTGAATTTAGAACTCTAAACAATCTTATTTTTGTCTCTGATACCATGTAAATTTTGGAGAAAAAATTATATCATTTTATTTTCTGATACTACTTGTGATAATACAATCAAGATATTTATATAGAATTCGTATCTACGAATAAGGAAATGTACTTTATTGTAGAGGTTCTATTTAATTTTACTAATTAATTACATAATTATAGGAAATATTACGGGAATGATTATGAAGGAAAAATATCTCGACTAATGGGGTAACAGAATATTCTAAGAAACAGTTTTCCTCTTTCAACCATGGGTTAACAAGGGTCCTTGAAGGCCTTTTCCTTAAGTCCTATGTTCTTCAATGTATAAGGACAAGACAAGGGATGCAGTAGCTGTTGCAACTCTGAGATAGGCAAGAGAAATCGATTGGACGAAAGAAACAAATCAGATGTGGGTTGAGTAGATTTGCATGAGTTGCTACCTCAGGTTAAGAAACTTTTGGTCATTGAGAGCAAATAATTCAATATTGTTTATGAAGGCAAGAAAGCAGGTGAAATTAGGGTGAACAAAAACAGTAGGGGATTTAGGATTTTGATCACTTTCTAGGAGGATGAAGTTGAACGGCTGCTCGGAGCTTTGCATGAGTTCTATTGCACAAGTGGAGGGAAGTTTTGGGGCCAGATTAAGGCAGGTAAAAGTCAAAATGTATGGGTGGCCATGCGAGGTGACATGCAAGGAAACTTTTTGGTCATTACAGAGGAGAAAAGGGAGGTAGTGATGCGTACCTTCATTCTAAAAGGTCCATAGGCCGGAAGATGGTGGAGAATGATGGTGGCACTGTTCGAAATGGTAGGAAAGAACTTCGAGACATTGGGATACCAAAGGAGTTTCAAAATATGAAACTTGAAGAAAATGTAAGCCTGGAGGAAGTTCATGATAATATGCCAATCTTGTTGTGTTGTCTAAGTTGCAAAATTGAGTTGAGGTGAGTCTGGAGGTGAGAAAAGAGAGGAGCTTGTTCATGCGGTGAGGGAAGGCACGCGACAAAGGAGCCCAGTAGGGAAGATAAGATCCGATTTCAAGTTGGGTCGAATGGGTCTTAGTTTGGAAAGCCCAAGGTCAAGAAGCAAGCTGGACTTATCAAATGGTTTACATGGGCCAAGAAAGGGAAGTGGATCAAGCGGGTCGAGTCAGGAAATCGGGTTAAAAGCTTTACATCTGGGTCCACTTGTTGAATGGAGACCCATGACCAATTGTGAGAAGCGGAAACCCAAGCTATGCATCAAGGAAGATTGAGAGAATTGAGCGAGACCAATACAATGGACTCATACAGAGCTAACGACGAAAAAGAAAATAGAGGAGATTGGAGATTAATTCAATTCATCTCTCTTATAATTAAAATTTCTTGGTACAGTTGGTAAAGGGTTTCCGCTAGACCTCTGAAGAGGTCCAAAGAGAATGTTAAAATCGCTGTGGATAGTCCAATAACCACTAGAAACTTGACTGTTAAACTAAGATGATCTTAAAAAAAAATTGATTCCATTCCCTTCAACTACTATAAACCCTGCGGAAGCACCATTTGAAGTTAGGAGCCCTGGGCAGTAAATTCACAAGTGAGTCATAACCCTTAACCTCCAGACCCTCAGCTTCTCAGGCTTGTTACTTTTCCAACAAATAGTTATTGAGCCTCCCTTTAGCTGGAAAAATCAAAGCATCCAACATCTATCGCCCCTAAAGATTTTAGTTGCATTGTTAGTCATGGTTTTCAGAGAAGTTAGTCTTTGTCCTATTTCTGTGATGGTGGCAGTTTGACTGGTAGGATGAGAGATGGTATTGCAGGCAGAGGTGGTGGCCAAGGGATTTGGTTTTTGGGTTTATTTCTTTCTATGATAACGTTGTTATTTGAATGGGTGATTTTAAGATTGGTGTTGGAGTTTGATGGTATCACAGTGAACTGAACCTGGCCCTTATACTAACTGATGTAGGATAAGTAAGTTTAAAATGAACTTATATGAGGGATGGTAAGAGAGGAAAAAGGTGCAAAATGGAATAGTAGAAGAAAGACTTGAGGAAAGAGGAGGTGAAGCATTGGAGGAAATGGTGGTAGAATAAGTAAGGCTAGAAAGAGCAAAAATTATAGCAAGGAATACAAAGAAGATAAGAACAAGAAAATGCAAGCAAAATAATTCTCAACTTAACATTCTCTACTGTTGTCTAGGTTACTAGCTTTTTGTATGACCCCTAATTGCAACTAATAAGGAAAATATTAAAATAATAAAATATAAATCAAAAGTTTAAAGACTCAAAATCTACCTAAATAGGCTAATTAAATTAAGGATATTAATAATTAATTAGAAAATCTACCCCAATACTAAAATTTTTCTGATCTCTCATCTCCTTATGCTGCATAATTGGGTCTACAGGTTTTATACTCTCATGGTGTTGTCTACTGCTTTATTCGGGAAACCTGCTTTTAGAAATCTTATTTGCAATGGGCTTGTGCTCGCGGAGGATGGGAAAAAGATGAGTAAAAAACTGAAGAACTATCCTTCGCCTATGGAAGTCATAAATGATTATGGTGCTGTAAGTAGTAATCGACCATTGATTCCTTGTTTTGATTTTTTGCGTCATGTTTTCCTTGCCCTCCCCAAGAAACATTACTACTATGTTTATCCTTTATTTTGTCATGAACAGGTTAAAGTTTATTTTAATCATTAAATCATTAATGTTTTGCCTTGTGCAGGATGCTTTGCGGTTGTACCTTGTAAACTCTCCAGTTGTTCGGGCAGAGACCTTACGTTTCAAAAAGGAAGGGGTTTATGGTGTTGTGAGTACTATCCAATCAATTCTGAGTACTTTAGTTTTATTTCAGATTATTTCCTTGGTGGGTGTCTTTTGATCCTTAATGAAATTTCTGCCAGGTCAAAGATGTCTTCCTTCCATGGTATAATGCTTATAGGTTTCTGGTTCAGAATGCAAAAAGACTAGAAGTTGATGGATATGCACCCTTTGTTCCGATTGACCTGGCTACACTTCAAAAGTCATCTAATGTGCTTGACCAGTGGATCCACTCGGCCACGCAGAGTCTTGTTCATTTTGTCTGTCAAGAAATGGATGAATATCGACTTTACACGGTTTGCTGTTTAAACTACCATCATATTTGATTATTTTAGATTTACTAAAATGTGCGGTTAATTTAATCTCTCGCTAGATATAAATTGTGTTCTCCTTTTCATGTACAAGTGCCTAAGTGACCTTTTATGTTTTCAAGTATCATCAAATGTGTTAAGGCATATGTGCCTTAGAGGCTGTTTATATAAAGAGGGAGTTCAGGTATAGCTATATGTAGCAGGCGCAGCTGGTGGTTATCAAATCTGAGCAGTAAAGATATCAATGCATTGTTATTTCTCTTGCTTTGTATTTACGATGCGATTGTCACTTAAATAACTAATTGGTTTATTTATCTTTATTCTCTTTCTATGGAAGACTGATAAACTTAATACGTTTTTATTTACTTGAATGACCAATATGATTAATCTAGAATTTTTTGCTTGACAGTCGGCTCATTTTTTATTTTTTGTTCATGATAATGGCATGCAGCTCGTACTAATGAATACACACTGACATTTTCAGGTGGTCCCATATCTCTTGAAGTTTCTTGACACTCTCACAAATATATATGTTAGATTCAATCGTAAGAGGCTGAAAGGCCGTACAGGAGAAGGAGATTGCTGCATAGCTCTCTCAACTCTTTACAATGTATGTTATTTTTGATTTGGTATGTTCTGGATGATTAAGCTTTATTGTTGGCACAACATTTTATGACTTGTATACTGGGTTTTCAGGTACTTTTAACTTCATGTAAGGTGATGGCCCCATTTACGCCATTCTTCACAGAAGCTCTTTACCAAAATCTGAGGAAAGTTTGGGAAGGAGCAGAGGAAAGTGTTCATTATTGCAGTTTTCCCCTAGAAGATGGAAAGGTATTTGCACTTATGCCTACTTTGTCTGATAAATTTAATTTCTGAAGTCTACTCACAGGTCCTAAACTTTGAGTACACGACCTTTTGGATTTATTTTGTATGAATTGTGAATCTTTTCCAATGTCAGAATCTAATTTTTATTAATATTGTTAATTAGAGTATCAGAGTCTACTGAGAAAATCTTCAGTCTATGAGTTTAAGCTCAAGTATAGAAAAACATATCTTTCACAATTTTTCATCCCATTGGCAGTTTATTATTCTAATGTAACCATCATCTTCTTGTTCTTTTTTTCAAATTTTTGTATGCATCCAAGCACTATTGTATCAGTATCTAGGAATTTTGCTGTAGATCTTTTCAGCAGGGTTTTTATTCTAAAATGTCCAGAGAAGATATGAGTGTTTCAGTATTGTAAGATTAGTAGTCTTTTCTAGAAAAATTTCCAAAGAGGTTTAGTGGTGAAATAAAAAGCCTCTGGCCCAAGAATTACTATCCATCAACTTTTTTGAATCAAACCACCTACCTCTTAAAAATCTAAGTTAAGCTCAACTAATAAATAACATGTCACTTGAGTATTTATATGGAACACAATAATCACATACTTTTTCAAAGTGGAATTAGATATCATAATTTTACCAATTAAATACTTGTATTTTCTTCAGTGTCACACATCACAATAACAAATTATAATTTAAAGGTTTACAAGAAGATTGCATCAGTCCAGAGTTGTCAAGTTGGCATGTACTTTAATACCATTTGTAAGGGTTCAAGCCCAATAATCGCTAGGCCAACAAATTTTTAGACCTAAAGCACTGGTCTTCGAATGCTAAAACTGAAGTTATTGGTGTTATGTGCTTGAAACTTAATATAGAGTTCAACAATCACATTTATACTTTCAATGTGGGCTTAGAATACAACATTCTCTACCATTCAAATCCTTGATATTCTTATGAAGGTCACATATCTCAATCACATATCTTAATCCAAAAACCAACAAAGTCTAAGTCAGCAGTAGTCCATAATTACTGAGCTGGAATGTGCTTTGATATTATTTGTGAAGCTTTGTGTTGTTGACCTTTGAAAGCTCAAGCTCATGTTATTTGCAGTGTGTGACTGGAGCTCTTATATGGAGCTCAATGATCACATTTTTTTTATGTGAGATTGAAGTACTACATGAAAAGTATATTAACTTGCTACAGTATGAAATCCAACAGTTTAAAATAGAAAATTGAGACTGTGTTTGGCATGTGAGTTAGTATTTATTCCCAATACAGACACGTATTTATATTTTTACGTAAGAATGTATTGCGTATGAGACTGTGTTTGGTACATGAACTTTAGTGTTTATTCCCAATACAGACAGGTATTTATATTTGTACATAAGAATGTATTGTCTATGGTTATATGCATAATATATACATGAATACTTTTTTCATTATTCAAAAAGTGAAAATTGTGGGAAAAAACATTCATAACACATGAAATTGGAAACAACCATTGGAAAATAAAACTAAAAATATGCTTATAATAAAATTTGTTTTGAATTTTTCTTATAAATTTGTTATTTGTTTGTGTTTTTTTTATGTATATTAAAGAATCACATATAAAGACATACACATCTATGTTGATGTAGATTGTTCTCGATTTATGCATGTACGCATATACATAAATACATAAGACATAGATACACAGTTCCATATAATATACTAAATGTTCATACTATATTTGTATTTATATTTTATGTAAATGTACGTACATGTATATGTATATAGAAAATAAAAGTTAGAATTCTTTTCAATTACCAATCATATATTTCTCAAGCTTAGATACAGCTATGGATCTAAATGTTTTGACTTCAAAATTTTCATAATCAAATATCAGTCGACTAAATCAATAAGAGTCCAAAAATTGAGTTTCTATGACTTAAAGCAATGTCATGCATTCTTTAAACGATGATCTCATTTTTTTTTGAAATAAAACAATGATATCAAATTAAAGTACAAAAGGGCATGCTTGGGTTAGCCAAGTCAAACATAAGTTCAAATCTATCATGTGTAAACATTTATATTACAACCAAATACTCACAGCTTCTTTCAATAAATAACTCAAATGCTAAGTATTTCCTGTCCCAACTTTTTCTTAATTTTTTGGCTTGCTGCCTCCGGACTGGTTTATGCTTGTGTATTTGAGACAACACCTGGACACTTTTGATTGAATCAAACGTAGTTGTGATCCTTAAGGGATCTGAGTGTGATATTTAGTTGCTTTTATGTAAAAAATCCATAAAACCCTAAATACCAGAATTCTTAGGTGGGATATTTAAGATATCATTAGCATACATTCATAGTAATTCTATGCTCAAGCGAAACTGACTAGTCTAACCATGAATTTTGGTTGATAATGCTATTGCAAATTGCTGCACCACGTCCAAAACCAATGAATCAGTGTTTTTTTCCTAGATCTGAATAGTCTCAGCTACTTCGGCAGAAATCAAACCCCTCCCCCCCTGCAAATTCTATGAATCAAACAGTAGAAAATTTCTTCTTGTTTTTTTCTTTTTTTTTTTTGTTGACTTTGTTAGAGCATAGATTATGCATGCTTGCAGTCAAAAAGTTGCCTTGATCTGACTGGTTTATCTCTTTAAACTGATTTGGTTAACCTGGACTGGTTTAGACTCTTCGAAAATAGGTCTCAACTGATGCACTCTGGTTCCCATGGGTTTTCAGTGTGCTCTTTTTATTTTTGAGTCTATATTATTTGGTTCGCTCTTTACAATCCTTTGGAAGCAGCATAAATGCTTTAAAACACCAACTGAGTTAAATGAAAAAGTTGATGTATCTCAAGGAGATCAGAGAGAAACTAAGAAAACTTTGACTGCCTTAATTACCAAGGTAGTGGCCGTTGAAAACTCAACAAATATGCTAATGTAGGAATTTCAGAATGCTTTTCTATGTCTAAGACACTTGTTTATGGTTTAAATCCTCCAAAGTTTTCCTGGTCAAAAGAAAAAAAATCTTCCAAGTTTCTTATCAGAGTTTTGGTTCTAACTAGATTAAGAATGAAATTAGAGTCTGTAAACACTCTTGTACTTTCTGTCAAGAGAGTACAAGCTATATTCAGATAAATTTTTGAAGAGTTGTTCTGTGTCAATGTGTGTAGTACTCATGACATTGAGATAATTTGGAACTTATTGATGCAATCCTTAATTATTTCCTCTCCGTTGAATCCATCAAACTCCAAATGCCAAATGTTGGGGATGATGTCTAGGAAGCCCTTGTTTCTAGTTTTCAACCCCCATCTACTTGTTTTCAGTTGTTCTAATGTTTTTTCTGAATCTCAACTTCTTTGCTAGATTTGTTGTTAATGCTGCTGCTACACTTCTCTTATGTTTGATTTTTATGATAAATCTTTGCAATGCTCATTTGTCTTTTTTGTTTATGGTTTTCTTGAATGAATGCTATCAAAGAGGGGGGAGAGAATTGAACAAAGTGTTGCAAGGATGATGACAATTATTGATCTTGCTCGCAATATTCGTGAGCGTCACAACAAACCTCTTAAAACGCCACTCAGGTGTGCTTTGATAGTTTTCTTATTGTTCTTATTTTCCCTGGTTATATGCTTCTACACTTCCTTATGTCTATATTGATCTTTATTTTTGTCTTCTGCGATTTTGGTTTCATTTTCCTATGTGATAACTATAGGGAGATGGTGGTGGTACATCCAGATGCAGAATTTCTTGATGATATCGCTGGGAAACTTAGAGAGGTCTGGGATTATTGTACTCTTTGTTTCTTCAGAACGAAAGTTTGACCTTGCTTTTCTCCCTACATTAATGTGGTCCCTTAATTTCTCTTTTTAGTGGCCATCATTTTCGTGCCTGAGCTCTTTTTCTTTTTTTGCTTTTATTACCTGACTTGCTGTTAGCACTTTTTATCCATGATATCAAAGTAATGCTTTTTCTTGTCTGTTCTTTCTTTTTTTAAAAAATTGTCTTAATTCTTTTTTACTATTGAGCTTTCTGGAATTTTGTGAAATTTTTACTGAATTGTATGCTAATTGATGTTTGTATGAAAGAACTGTTTCTGCTTCGAAATTCTTGAGAGAACAAATTTAGAACATGGTTTATCCTCTCTTTTAACTAGAAATCTGAAGTATATGGTTTAGTTTGTTTCCACAACCATCAGATTGTTGTCAGCCAAGAAAATGGCGAAACAGGTATTAAATAATATGTAGGATACAAATAATCTAGCAAAATATATTTTAAATTTCAGGAAGCTTTAATCGTTGTGGCCATGTCTTTTACCAATGTTTTTTTTGTTATCAGAAATTGAACATAGAATGCATGTTACTGCATTTCATTAAAAATGAAAAGAACTAGAAAGTCACAATTCTCGTGACAATATTGTTCATTTATGTTCTTCATGTGGGTACTTTTTTCTGAAATAAAAGGAGAACATTATTTACAAGTAACCAAGAGGGTCACAACCAGTTAATTATGAAGGAAATCAGAAAGGATAACCGGACAGAACATCTGTAAGGTCTCATAAATCCTCTCCATCCAAGGTCTGGAACCTATCTATGATTCTAACAAACGGAAGGCCGGAGGCTCTTAATAGATCTTTCTTTATCTTTATGTCTAACTAACCCAAAAAAAGTAGATAATGGAATGTGAGAAATGATGTATTTATTGGCTTTGTCCACCAAGATGCCATCCCATGCCTTTTGAGTTGGAATCCACCCACAAACACACAACTTAGGTTAAGCAAGTTCACAACAAAATCCCATAGTTAGCATCCTTAGGCAACCAAGGGAGAAGATGATTTGCTCTCTCTCAGACATATCAAACATTCATGAATCATGATGCAATCTCTCTTCACTCAGCTCTCTATGATAAGGGTTCTTCCGGCCCGGCTCTTCAAAGGGCGATAAAAGCCACATGAGAGAATCCTTTCTGTCCCAATTGTGCTTCTAGGAAAAATGATCGATGATCTAACTTGGTCTTAAGGGTGGAGTTAGTAGATCTCGCATAGAACAGTCCATTCTCTGAAACCTTCCTTTCTGGCATATTGTCATTAGTCAAATGCACTTTAGAAGAAGCTAACGAGGCCAGAAGAGAGGTCTTCTCCTCCACTTTCCAGTCACTTAAATTGCACCTTTATACTTTTCCTGCTGCAATTTGTTGCATATAGTTCCCTAGAACTGCATCTACCT